>NC_143015.1:85218763-85456263 GCF_055824585.1 Amblyomma mixtum | reverse complement strand
CACCTGCTCCAACGTTAGGGCAGCTGGGCTCCTGCCGCTGGAATTGACAAATCAAGCAAACATGGTCAATTTACAAAGCACTGTAGGGATGTATTCGTGGAGGCCCTAAAAACGCGCCCCTTAGCCGTAAATTGTATTTGTGAAATTCCGGTTCGTTTAGATTTCGTTTAGTCATCTGCCATTGGTCCCGGCTAGCGGTGCCGTAAGCCGTGGAAAATGACTTCGTACTCGTGGCAGAAACGGAATTAAAATTAATTCTTGACCTTCGCGGTGAAAACACACACCCCTGGGGCCGTATTTTGCAAAGTTTTATTCAGTTTTCGTTTCGTTTGCCCCACTATCATTGGGCACTGCTGTCAATGACGTCAGCCCTATGGAATGACGTCAGAATGTCGAGGCCGTAGGAGGAAAGGCGGGGAGGTTAACCGGTAGACGAAACCAGTTTGCTACCCTGCACTGGGGGAAAGGGATGAGGCGATATAAAAGTGAGTAGAAAATGAAGAATGGGGTGGAGCGCGTATGGCAGGTTCTCTCAGATCATGAATAGTAGCTTACCAATATCCCTGAAGAGAAAAGTATATAACAGCTGTATCCTACCGGTACTCACCTATGGGGCAGAAACGTGGAGGCTACCAAAGAGGGTTCACCTTAAGTTAAGAACAACACAGCGAGCTATGGAAAGGAAAATGATAGGTGTAACGTTAAGAGATCGGAAGAGGGCAGAGTGGGTGAGGGAACAAACGCGGGTTAATGACATCCTAGTTGAAATCAAGAGGAAGAAGTGGGCTTGGGCAGGGCATGTAATGCGAAGGCAAGATAACCGCTGGTCCTTAAGGGTAACGGAGTGTATCCCAAGAGAAGGCAAGCGTAGCGGGGTGCGCCAGAAAGTTAGGTGGGCGGATGAGATTAAGAAGTTTGCGGGGATACAGTGGCGGCAACTAGCAAAGGGGAGGGCTAATTGGAGAGACATGGGAGAGGCCTTTGCCCTGCAGTGGGTGTAGTCAGGTCATGATGATGATGATGAGAAAAGGAAGAGATAAGGGAAAGCAGAAGGCGAAAAGGCTTAGGTAAAGTCACACCCTGTCGTGCAGGCCCGACACTCGCAATAACCGCAGAAGAACTGGCAGGCCCTCACCGCCGATGATCTCCGCTGCCTGTGTCCGAGAATCTTGTACTCCGTTAGCGGGCGTGAATCCATGTGCAAGACGCTCATGATGCCCCTTGCATGAACTAGCCCCATGTCCGTGCTGCACCAGCGGATGTTCGCTGACAGCAACGAATGACAGAGCACGGCGACATGTTTCATGTGGCTGACGACCTTTTCCGGCCCTACATTCATCTCGGGAGGAATCTGTACTGTAATAGAGTGACGAATTGACGGAGTTTAATTTGTCGGAATTGCGACGGAATTTGACACGGCCGGATTGCACGCAGCGACGGAAAGGTGCCTAGTCGCTGCGCCGCGTTAATAACCGGCTGGGCCTGTAATTGGAAGTGTGCTTCTACACACTGTTGTTTCCTTCGTCATGATTGACGTCACAACCTAATGATACCGGGGAAGGTAGGAAACTAAAAAAAACGCCTCCTGGACAATTCTTCGCTTTTTTTTTTTAGTGAGAACATATGGATTACCCGTTGGGCAGTCTTCGGTGAATTAGTAATATATTGGAAATATGATTGCTCTCTTTTCTGCAGTGAAGCGAAGCCTTTGTTCGACATCTTGTGCAAAAACAGTGCTATTTTTTATTACACTTGTTGGAAGAGTTGCAAGTAAAACCATCTTCTGGTGGTTGTATGTATCCGGTGTTTTGCTTTCAAGGAACATTTCGGGAAATTTTTTGCGCGTGTGTGTACACTGAGTATTGGAAAATACGCTAACTCTGACTGGTGTCATTGATATCTTGAGCATGTTTACTATATGTAAAACTCGTCTCTAAAAGTGTCACAATCTCTAAGGCTACATTTCTTGGAGGAAAAATTCCTGCAAGGCTACACGCCCTGGCGGAATAAACCAGACAGGATGTCAGGGGCTATAAAAACTTTTCCGATGGGGCGAGTGCAGTTATTGGTTGCGTTTATCTGTGCCAAGGCCCTGCGTATTCCCGATTTGTTTCGGTTGCCACAAGTTTTAGGGCATGCAGATAGTGAAAAAGAGATAGATGTAAGCATTTTGGTTTAATAAGAGCACTCGTAAGAAATTTCGCCTTCCTGAAATGCGGCCGACCAGTGCAGTTGTGAATACGATATTGCATTTTTTTTTTGTGCTTGCGTGTGGAGCTTTACACGCGACAGCCTAAAATGGGTGTTATTTCAAGGAAACGCAGACTAAAATACAAACTGCTTATCATGACTGTTCGCCCCTTAATGAGCACTTGGCTTACGTCCTGCGAAAAATGGTTCCTCCTCCCCAATTATCGCTAAGCGTACCAGAAAGAGTCCACCCCTGCGCAGTGTGGAATCCTAGTGGTTTGTTTTTCAGACTAAACACCGAAAGGCATGAAACATTCTCTATGATTCACTGCGCTGAACTCAAGCTGCTTTTAGCGATTTGAAGTAAACGACCCAAAAAAGACTGCCACATGCGCTACAACGATTTTATTTTCTCCCGGTAGGAATACAGCTGCCATACAGGTAATAATGTTTTCAAAAGCGAAATGCACCTACCTGAAATCGCTACGTACGCGATATAGTTGTTCCGTCCTGTGACAGCAAATATTTTGGAAACTTCTTTGAAATGCCTTTTGCGTGCTAAGGTATTCATCTCTATACATCTGAGAATCAGATGTAAAATAAAATGAAGGCGAAGGTCAACTAGAAACATTACGCTTTCGGTCGGTTAGCAAACGCTGCTTCTTTTTCGCGACAGCCGTTTTCATGACCAGAAACCGTAGAGAGGAAGCCCTCCAGTAGCACTGTAGTATGGAACTTATCGGCCGCGGTGGCTGGGAGTTCCATTACAGAACTCGAGGCTGCGTACGATCTAACAAAGGATCTATCAGCCACTAATGATTCTCTCATCAGAAAATCCTCTTCTACAGAGAATTTCAGGAGTAAAATTCGCGAATAGGGAATTTTTTGTGGAGGTCCATTGAATGATAGGAACTTAAATTGCCCCACGAAGTAGAACTTGAGAAAGTTTACAACCTACTTCAGAGATAAAAGTGCCTGGAATAAGGAATATTCATTCTACTTTAGAAAATTTTCAGCAAAGATATGGAACACCGCTGGAGGCCACATTTCGATCCAAGCTACATGCAAAACACATCCATGTTTCCTGCGATATCAGCATATGTTAAAGAATTACTATTAATGGCAAGTATTTTGGAGTCATCCACAACCGCGTCTCTCATAGCCAACGGGAGGCTTCGTTACATTAAACCCTATACAACATAACATAAGAATACAGCTGCAAATATCGCTCAGTGAAAGTCGCTGTGAATTCGGGAGGAAGTGACAACAACCCGCTTGCTGACGTCACTAGAGAGTGACGTATTTCTTTCTCAGTAGCCCCTTGGTGTGTGCCGTCATTTCCACATGTGCAGGGGAGCATGAGTGCTATGTAGCTCGTTGTCTTTTTTGTGTGTGTCCTACAGTGAGAGATAAAAATGTGCAGTATATCATGTCATTGAGAGAAGGTTAAGCATGAAATGCATTGCAAGAACCAACAAAAAACAACACCCAGCCAGGAGACACAACATGGTGCTGACTAAAAATTGCTCTGTTTTAGTTAATGGCGTTTGACTTCCCAAAGTGGCTGATGCTATGAAGGACGCCGTAGCAGAGGGTTCCGGATAATTTCTGGCGCCTGGGACGTTTAACGTGCATTGGCAACGCACAGTAGAATTCCTTGTATTTCGCCTCCACCGAAATGTGGCCGCCGTGGCCAGGATCGAGCCCGCGTCTTTCAGGTCAGCAGCCGGCTGCCACAACCACCTAAAAACCACAGCGACCTTGACTAACTGATGATATTGATTCGGGCGTAGCCGTACTTATATAGGCGTAAAAGTGTTTAAGTTCATGAGCTACCCATAACACCTGATGTTTAATGAGATAGCCGTACAGGGCAGAAATGCACCATGTTTCTGAAATCCAAGAAAAAGCAATGTCTCCTACTGCACCTACAGGCATGTACATTCTCTGTGATCAAGACATTAGGGCAAAACTCCATGACCGCATCAGCGCCAAATGAAACGCGAAGAGGAGAAATCTAACGCAAACTCCAAAATACAAACATCCCTGGCGAGCCACTCATTACTATTGTTAATGAATGGTCTTCGTACATCTTAGGTCGAGACCAGTTGAGCTAGGATTCAGATTTCGTTAATAAAAATCATTCTCATTTCTTGTTCGAGCAGTAATTGTCTTCTTCGTGTGTAATTCCAATTTCTCACATTGCGTCCCGCGCTATTTCTTCGCGGTGGATTGGCAAAGCGGTGGCAAGGACGAGTGGCTCTGGCCACGTTTTAACCATCACACTACTGTTCAGCACTCACCTTCCGTCCACACAGTGCACTTTCTTTGTCCGGCCGTCGTAGTAGAGAGCGAAGCAGTCCCCTCCCACTCCGGTGGTGTAAGGCTGCAGCACCTGCATGCAGGCCGACATGGCGAGCGCCGCGTCGGCCGCGTTGCCTCCACGACGCAGCACATCTGCGGATTCAGAACTGGTTAGTGTATCAGCCCCAGACAGGCTGATAAGGGACTGACAATCGACTACGAATCCGGGAGAGGCAATGCTCCCGCTGGGTTTATTGTGAACGCTTATATAGGCCGTTCTCGGTTGACGCGCAACACGGTGCGCATCACGTGCCATATGCCGGCATGACCCAGCACGATACATCTTCCCATCTTTTTTTTTTTTTTTAACAGAACAGCAAAGAAAGAATAATGCGACAAGCAATGAAATATTGAAACAACAAACGCTACAGAGATAAGAGACACTAAGAGATTTGTTCAAAGTTGGAACCGTATGCTAAACGCCGTGGTTCAGCCGTAGTCCTTGACGATCTTCTAGGTGCCGGCGTAGTCGCACGAGGTGAAGACCGATGCGGAGGCTCTTCGGCATCAGCGTCTCCCACGTCACTGTCACTGTCGTCGCTGTAGCTGGAGTGCCTGAATGCCTCCGAGGTGGCCAGCAGATGCTGACGGTTACGTCGCAGCGTTCTGCCCTCTTCTGTTGCAATGTTGTAGGATCTAGGTGCTACTTTTTCTATTACTTTCGCTTTTTGTGTCCAGGCCTGGCCTCTCACGCGAACAATCTGTCCTGGTTGCAGTTGGTGCAGCGGCCTGCCCGACGACTGCTGCTGGCGCTTCTTTACGGGTGGTTTGGGCTCCTGGCTGAAGTCTGGTAGTCTGGTGCGTAGGCGCCTGCCCTGCAGAAGTTCCGCCGGTGACCGACCATCCTGCAATGGGGCAGAGCGGTATGCGAGTAAACCTAACCAAAAATCTTCATGTGCGTTCCCGGTCTTCTTAAGAAGCCGCTTGATGATCTGAACACCCTTTTCCGCAAGCCCGTTGGAACGTGGAAACTCGGGGCTCGAAGTAATGTGTTTGAAATCGTACCGTCTCGCGAAGGCGGTGAATTGGTGGCTTGAAAACTGGGGGCCGTTGTCGGTGCAGACTTCCACCGGGATTCCGTATCTTGCAAAGATGGCTGCCAACTTGTCGATGACCGTAGTCGCAGACGTGTCTCCGAGTTTTTCGACCTCTGGAAAATTTGAATATGCGTCAAAAACTGCAAGATGCATGGATCCAGCATAGTAGAAGAGATCTACGCCGACTCGGTACCAGGGGTGATCCGGAGGGGGTCGTAGCATGAGAGGCTCGTTCGGCTGTTTGTATGCATAGGTTTTACAAACCGCACATTTGCGTACAACGTCTGCAATGTCGGAGTTCAAACCGGGCCAGAAGACTAAACGCCTTGCCTTCGCTTTGCTCTTATTTAGACCCAGATGGCCCTCGTGAATGCGCCTGAGCGTTTCTGGACGCATCTTCTTTGGAATAACTACTTTGCTGCCCTTCAGCAGAATTCCGTCAATCACTGAAAGCTCCGACGCAAATGGTTTGAGTGTTCCTTCGACGGCTTTGTTTGAAGACAGGTTTTCTGCTGCTGCACGCAGCTCCGGGTCGTTGTAGGTCTCCTGTGCCAAAAGCCGTTTCGTTCTTTCGCTTACCAAGGACGACAGAACAGCAACTGCGTGAACTTGAATGTCGCCGAAATCGCTAGTGTCTCCACATTCTGCCGGCGTGGCCCTTGACAGCATGTCAGCAAGTGTCAAGTCCTTTCCTGGCACGAAGTGTAGAGCATACTCGTATATCAACAGACGAAGAAAAAACCGTTGAAGCCTGGGGGGCATGCTGCCAATGTCTTTGCACGCAATGGCGATCAATGGTTTGTGGTCGGTATCTATTACGATTTTCCTGCCGTACACAAACTGGTGGAACTTGTGACAGGCGTATGCAATTCCCATGGCCTCTTTCTCGATCTGGGAATAGCGTTTTTCAACTTCGGTCATCGCTCGCGACGCGTAGGCGACAGGACGCCAGCCACTGGTGTGTCGCTGAAGCAGAGCAGCGCCTAGGCCATCTTTAGAAGCATCTGACGTTATCTTAGTTTCTTTCACGGGGTCGAATATGGCCAGCAGCGGCGCAGTGCGCAGTGCGTCGCAGATTGTTTCCCATTCTTGTGCGTGCTTTTCTGTCCAATTAAACACGGTGTCCTTCCGTATGAGGCTTCTAAGAAGCTTCGTTTTCTCAGCTAGTGTTGGCAGATATTTGCCGAAATAGTTGATTACGCCGAGCATGCGCTGAATGGCAAGTTTATCGTTTGGCACGGGCATTTTGCTTACACCGTCTACCAATGCTGGGTTTGGACGAATTCCCGCTTGACTAAGCACATCGCCCAAGAAAGCTATTTCCTGTACTCCGAAGTTGCACTTGGCCAAGTTAAATGTTAGCCCTGCTTGTTGTGCTGCAGATAGAGCGGCTTTCAGGCGATCGTCATGCTCTTGCTTAGAAGATCCCCACACCAAAATGTCATCTATGTACACCCTTACTCCTGGTAAAGGGTCAAAAATCTCGCTAAGCGTTTTCTGGAAGACTTCGGGTGCGGATGCGATTCCAAATGGGAGTCTAAGGAAGCGGTAGCGACCAAACGGCGTGGCGAACGTGCATATCTTTGAAGTGGCCTCGTCGAGTGGAATTTGGTGGAATCCCGCGTTAGCGTCGAGGCGACTGAAAAATTTTGCGCCGGATAGCTCCGCCTCAATATCTTCGCGTTGTGGCATCTGGTAGTGCTCCCGTTTCAAACATGCGTTTACATTTCTTGGATCCATGCACACCCTGAGGCTACCATCTTTTTTCCTCACAATAACAAGAGGACTTACCCAATCAGTGGGCTCGTCCACTTTGCAGATGATGTTCGCCTTTTCCATGCGCAAGAGTTCTTTCCGCAGGGGTTCCCGTAACGCCAAGGGAACGCGACGCGCTGCTTGGATCACCGGAACTGCATCGTCACGAAGCACCATCCGATATTCTCGCTTCGCGCAACCAGTGCCTTCGAAAAGGTGGGGAAATTGCTGTACTGCTGGCGCAACCTTGTCTGCGGTCACGGAATCCACAGCACGGGACAGTAGTGTAAGGGATTCAGCCAGTCCCAGACCTAAGATGGGCTGGCCCCGTTTCACAACGAAGAAGTCTGCTAGGCACCGACGATCGTTGATCGTGACTACTTGAGTTGTCACTCCGCAGTGCATGATTGCATTCCCGCTATAGGACCGCAAGACGGAATTACTTGGCCTCAGGCGTGGCTTCGTTCGGAATCTGTTGTACACAGACAGTGGTAATAGATTGGCTTGGGAGCCAGTGTCCACTTTGAATGCAACCTGCTGTTCTCCAACTTGGGCATTAACAATCCAGTCCATTTTCTGGATTCCGCATACGGTGACGTCCAGTATTTCGAAGTCCTCATTTTCGTGTTGCACTCCGGCAACCTCATGCATTCTGCAGCAAACCGCGAAATGATTTCTGCCTGCACAAGCGCGGCAGATTTTGCCAAAGGCGGGGCATTTCCTTGGCTCGTGTCTTCTGTTACACTTCGAGCACTGGAACGCATTTTTCAGCCCTTGGCTGCGACGTGGATACCCTTTTTCGGCAGCGTCCACTTTTGCCTCGTTACTTTGCCATGCTTCGTTTTGTTTGCTCGCCAATTCTGCGGCCTTGCATATTTGTTCTGCCTTTTGGAGCGTCAAATTCTTCTCTCTCAGCATTTTTTCTCTTAGTTTACTGCTGCAGGTACCAAACACGATTTGGTCGCGAATCATTGAATCGGAAAGCAGTCCGAAGTCACAGTACCTTGCTTGCTTCCGCAGGTCTCGTATGAAGTGCTCCACTGGTTCACCTTCATCTTGCGTCCTTGTTCTGAAGACGTATCTTTCGTAGACTTCGTTTTGCTGTTCTCCGCAGTACTCTTCAAATTTTTTTACCACAGTCTTGTAGTCTTGCTTGTTTTCACCTTCGGCGAACGTAAAGTTGTTGAAGACTTCCAGTGCGTCGTCCCCGGCAGCAGTCAGGAGCCTGGCGGTTTTAGCAGCTTCGGTCAGTGGCGTTGCTGACTGTGTTGCTTGTACGTACAGTTCGAACTTTTGCTTGAAAAGCTCCCAGTTCTTCTGAGCATTTCCCGTGAGACGAAGATGCTCCGGTGGCTTCAGTAGTTCCATGCTTGCCGGGACGAACGAAGCGTCGTAGCTGCTTCCACCATGTACCCCACTTCTGACACCATGTATCAGCCCCAGACAGGCTGATAAGGGACTGACAATCGACTACGAATCCGGGAGAGGCAATGCTCCCGCTGGGTTTATTGTGAACGCTTATATAGGCCGTTCTCGGTTGACGCGCAACACGGTGCGCATCACGTGCCATATGCCGGCATGACCCAGCACGATACAGTTAGGAGTCGGGCCAGGCATGCGGTCACACAGTAGCGCGGCGTTTAGAGCCTTCGCATGCCGAATATTTCGGTCCGCTTGAACAAATAACGCATAGTAAATGGTGCCAACAGCATCGTGAGACTCCAAAGGAGCCCTTAGCAGCGCACGCTAAATGAAAGGAACTAGAGATGCCGTCGCCCTTGTAGTTCGTCGTTCACGTAAACGTTCAGCGCACTCAGGACGAACGCCAAGGTAGACAAGACTACACAGGTGCTTTACCTTGCCGTTCGTCGTGAGTGCACTAAACTTTTCGTTATGCATTACCAACTAGCTCCGATCCTTCTTTAGCACATCGTTAGCTGAGGATCCCGCGTTCAGCTGCTGTCAAAAGCCAGCGCTGTCCGCGTGGTCTTGAACAGCAAGAAACATGTAGACCAGCACATGTAGACTTCATAACGCTGACCTCGATACGGGGGAGCGAACATGTAGGCAACCGGCCAGGAGACTAGGTCTTTACGTGTAGTTTAGGTACGTGCCCGCCTCGACATGCAAACCTGAATATGTAGACCTGGACATGTGGAAATGAACCTTAGCACAGGAGGCTTACACTTGTACGTGTAGACGTAGGTGTAACTCCACCTAGGCATGTAAACCTGAAGGCGTACGACTAGTCGAAGTATGCTGCGGTGAGCAAAAGGACTGAAAACAAATTTTCCTGCCCTTACAACCAGCTATAATGGGTTGCGTAGACCTGGAACACGTGGAACCAAGCATGTAGACCTGAACTTATGGAACTTATCATGTACACACTATTCTCTTCCACGGCGATCCGTACAGCCCATTTCACGGGCAGCTTTCAGTATTATTGCGCAAGTGCAAGGAGACACATTGGGAGAGAGAACTTTTACTTTTCAGCCCATGTCTGAGCCGTAGGGAAATGCTCCGGCATGTCATCTGCTACAGCGTGCCGCGGCCACCGAATTTATCTTGCTTTGCGGTGCAGAGAACCTCCCTTCTGCTCTGCTCACGCAAATCTCCTATGAGAGAGTCGTTTCCGAGTGTACAAACACCACACAGTTCATGAGACGCCAAGTGTCGGTGTCTCGTTCACAGTTCTCAGCGGGCGATTTGTCATCGCCGGAACTGCGCTCTGCACAACTCGTTGCAAGCTAATTAATCAACCACCTTTCATTGTCCGACCTGTGGAAGTTGGCTTTTGCTTGAAGACGAGAACAAAATGAAGTGTAACTGAATATACGCATGCCTGTTGTTGCTCAGCAATCTTGATATAAGGGTAGATTCTTGGACTTGCTGCTTCATGATTCAGGGAAAAAACGTAGCGCAAAAACAGACAAGGACTCAGAGAGACAGACAGGCGCAGCGCTTTGTGCGTCCTTCTCAATGCTTGTTTCTATTTTTGCGCTACATTTGTCTCTAAATATGGATATATTGTTGTCTTATTTCAGACAAACTAGGTGCGAGGTAACGCGCCAAAAGGCAAATAGTCTGACGAGTCCCTGCTACTAATGCATTAGAAGGAAGCTTCGCTTAACATGCTGCTGACGCAGCATTTATTGTACTGGCATGCAAACGTTCGAGCAGCTTTGAATTACCGTGTGAGAAGGGAAGAGAATTGTACCCGGCTAGCGACGCAAAACTTGCTGGATGAACTAATCGCGTCCTGTTAGGGGTGGTGGTGGTGGTGAAAAACAGTTATGGGAAATTAAATTTTTACAGAAAGGTGATTGGGGTAGGACCCTATTGGCCCTTTCCCCCTATTCCGGTGCCCCATTGGCAAGCAACGCCGCTCGCGTCCGTTGAACCAAGGCTGTTCGTCTCTTTAGGTCTCGACAGCCGAGCAGGACCGCCTCCCAGTCCTCTCTGTTGGGTTGGGGTTGGGGGGGATAGATGGGTTTAATTGACACGCCCAAACCATGTGGAAGGTGTCAGCCACCTCCCCACAGAACTGGCACGCGCCATCAAAGGATGTACTGAAATGTTTAAGCACCGCCGGGCACAGTACAGTGTTAGTAAGAATTTTGATGAGGAGGCGCTCGTCAGCGCGATCCAGACCCTTACAAGGGGCCGGATAGCGCCGGTGCTCCTTCTTGTAGTAATCGATGATTTGTTTGAATATAAGGGCCAGATTGTCTGATTGGGAGTACCCTTCCAAGGACAGGGAGATAGCCCGGGGAGAGAGTGCGCGGGCGGCCTGATCGGCCTGTTCGTTTCCCTGGAGTCCCTGGTGACCGGGGGCCCAAATCAGGTTGCGTGGAGTTGGATCTTCGCATCGACAGCTATAGTCCAGCATGCGCCAGGCAAGCGGGAGAACCCAGCCCAACTCGTAGTTCAGACAGGCCCCTCGCGAGTCGGTGATGATGTGTTTTGACTTGGGATTCGTGAGAGCCAGAGCAACGGCAATCTCCTCCGCGTGTGTTGCGCTGTAGGCTTTGAAAGTGAGCCCGTTAACTGTGTTTTTGTTGTGTACGACTGCGGCCGTGTACCACCCCCCGTGGTGTGGGCCGGCAACGTCCACGTAATACACGTGTTCTTAGTTACCATAGTATCGCGCCAATGCTTCCGCGCGCGCCTGGCGACGACCGCTAAGGTCTCCTCTGGACATGTTGCGGGGAAGGGTTCGGACCCGGAGGGCATGTCTACAGGGTTCTGGCACTCTCTCCCTTTCCTCAATGTGGTAGTCATGTTTTATGTGTAGCCGATCCAAGAGGCGGCGACCGGACGTGGTCTGTGCAAGACGCGTGTATTGGTTGACTAAGTGGGCTTATCGAAGTTCCCGGAATGTGTTCACCACGCTCAAGGCCAGAAGTCTCTGGTTGGACGTGGCGACCGGGAAATCGAGAGCCCGCTTGATGACTTTCCGCAGGATGACCTCCAGTTGGTCATCATCGTGTTTGCGCAGGTGCAAGTAGGGAGTTGAGTAGAGGATTCTACACAACTCCCGGATTCTACGCAGATGAGTAGAGGATTACGAAAGCATGGGCAAGCCGCAGTGCATCCTTGATTCGTAATCCGCCCCGCTTGTTGGAGACCCAGCAGACCATGCGACCCACCTGGTCTCCCACCGTGCGAAGTTTGGCAAGGGTGGTGTCGATTCTGCGTTGGTGGTGTATGAAGAGGCCAAGGACGCGGATCTGATGCGAGGGGATACTGATGCGAAACGGTGTTGTGTCCCGAGGGGAGGGATGTAAGTGCACTAATTCTGATTTAGCTGGGGCGCACTGGAGTCCGCAGTAGGCCGCGCAGTCGTCGACTAGGGTCGCCGCTGCTTGCAGGCAGGAATCCATGTGGCCCAGGTTACCTTGCGTGGTCCAGATTGTATTGTCATCCGCATAAAGAGCGGGATGTATCCCGGGCAGAGAAGGCAATTTGGAGGGAAGACGAAGCATGGCGAAATTGAAGAGCAGGGGAGACAGGACCGCGCCTTGAGGTGTTCCCCTCGAGCCGATGGAGCACGGCCCGTGTTCCGCATCTTGTACGCGTATATACGCTTGACGGTCTGTAAGAAATTGTCTTATGTAATGGAATGTTTCGTGGCCACAGTTGGTGTTACTGAGGTGGTCCAGGATTACTTTGTTTGATGTTGTCGAATGCGCCTTTAAGATCCAAGGCCAGGACCATCTTGTCGTTGTGGGGACATTCTACAAGATCTAAAATGTCGTGGTGGAGCTGCCGAAGTATATCCTGTGCTACCTTGTGAGGACGAAAACCGAACATAGTGTCCGTGAAAATGTGCTCTGTTTCGAGATAATCGGAGAGTCTGTCACGCATTATCGTCTCTATCAGCTTGCCGACACAAGACGTGAGGGAGATGGGGCGAAGGACCTCCACATCAACAGGTTTGCCGGTCTTCGTGATGAAGGTCACGAGAGCCGATTTCCAATCGAGAGGGAGAGGAGTCTCTCCGTCCCAAATGCTAATGATGTATTTGAGGAGCACGGCGTAGGCTGCGTCGGGAAGTTTGGCCAAGAGCTTGACCGTAACCTTGTCGCGCCCAGGTGCAGTGCCCCGCTTCATCTTGCTTAAGGCCGCCCGGAGGTCGTGGAGCTGGAACGAAGTGTCCCGCTCCGTGTTCTCTTCGCCTGCATAGGAGTACGCCGAAGGCCGGGGGTCCTTAGTGGTGCACAGGCATCGATCCCTGAGCGTGTGCGCTAGCTGTGTTGTCGATCCTGTAAAGTTGTGCAATGCCCTATGTAATTGGCGTTGGGTTTCCGTACGTGTTTGTATTAGATCGATGAGAGCGCGGAATAGGCGCCACGAGTTGCGGCCAGACATCTGCCGCGCAACCGCGTTGCACCGGTCCGCCCAGTTAGTGTCGGCTAGCTGAGTAGCATATTCCGCTGCCTGTTGTGTAAGTTCGAGGATGTGTTTCTTTAGGCGTCTGTTATGTTTCTGTTTCTTCCATCGTTTGGTGAGGCTGCGGAAGGCCTCCCAAAGGTGGAGCAAGTGGTTGTACACGTCCGTTTGTGTTTCTGTGAGCTGTATCTGCTTTTCGTGTTGTGTGATTGTAGACGTGAGCGATTTGGACCATGCATCGTATCCCGACTGGAGGGTGTCTACAATAGAGGTGCGGAAAGTCGTCCGGTCCGGGACACGAGCTTGTGTTAGTGGGCGTTTCAGGGGACGCATGTAAATGGATGTGTTGATTATACAGTGACCACTACCCAGAGTGTCCTCTGTATTCAGCCAGTCGGCATGGCGTATGTTGCGTGTATATGAGCTCCTGGGAAGTATCTCTTTGAATAGAATTGCCGAAACTTTATACACTTTAGGGGTCAGCTCTTCAGTGAAAATAGGACAGCCCGCGACGCTGCACTCATGACTCATCCAGCTCAGCTTCCAGCCTCTCGCTGGTTTAGAAACCTTCGAAGAAATGGTGAATTTTCAACCCAAGTTCCGTTTAAAATCTCCACAGATTCATTTGCTTGAGCAGTTTGAGAAAGCATTGGCCACTGAAATCCACGAGCACACTAAGGCTGCATTGTCGGTCAGCATCAGGCTTGTACCTGTAATTACGATGAATCTGCACACCCGCGTACTTCATACTTTCCAAACCTAAATTGAAGAATTTACAAAAAGAAACTTCACGGCACCGCACTTTGATGGAACGAAATTAATCGTTGAGATCCTGCAATTCTGGCTGCTCGCTACAAAGTACTCGCATGTATAAAATCTCGCAGCTAAGGGGCTTAGTCGGAGTGCACAGCCTCGACTGGAGGGAAAAAAGTTGTTCATGCAGCTGGCCTTATCTACGTCGTCCGTTTATGAACCATAAGCAGACGCCGATACAACTGCGGCAGCTGCATTAGACTCACATGTGGTCCTGATACCACCTGCGATTTCCGTGCGCAATTTTAAAAAAATTTCGCTTCATCCCGATGTGAGCGCGGCGACTTGCTGTAGCCGACTGCGCCTCAGTCCCGCTCGCCAAATAGTTCCTTAATATCGCCTCGATGGAAAGCTGGCGGCGCTGCACAGCATCCGCCACTGACAGGAGCACGAGGGCTGGGAAGATTACGTGTAGTATTGGGGCTTGCCTAAAGCTGGGCAGAAAACGTGGATTCGGTCATAACAGTACGACGCTTTTCGCTGAAACCCTCGAAGAAATGTTGTGGAAAGTTTCATACCTGCCTAACACAACTGCATGAAATGTATTGATTAGAGCGAAACAAAACTGCGCGAAGACGACGGGACAAAAGAAAGGCAGGAATACACACACACACACACAAAGCGCAGTGTGTAGTGTATGTATTGAGGTTAGAAATGCTGTGCTTGCATAATTTAATCTGCGCACAGAGGAAAGCATCCCAGTGCAGCTACCGATTCCATGATTTCAAACCAATACTAGCCAAGTCAACATGAAACCTCATCTTTGCGGCATTCAGGCGGTGGATGCAGCGCTCTCTATGAAACTAGCATAGACGCGATCGCACCAGCTTTCCTCCTAGGCAATATTCAGAAACGCAGTGCAACCTACAGGCTTTCATTGTGCATGTGCAATACCTCCCAGGATACCCGCGAAAGGCTCTACTCTGTGCGCTGGCGGCAAGATAATGCGTTCAGCCTCGAATTGGACGATCATGTACAGTCTTTGCCAAAAACAACCAAGCTGCATGGTCTGCTCCTCATTCGTATACTAGAGCCCTCATGGCTTCTTTAAAGACCAACAGTTTTTGAAGGTGAGGAGAGCGATGTTTCTTACCATACAGAGATTTAGAGGCTGAGGGCTGGCGTAATCGCTTTAATATACGACTGAGAAGCAAACTGGGCACCCTGGTTACTTTTGGCGAAGACTTTACATCTGGAGATGTGAACCTGGGGATGTAGAAGTCAACATGTAGATCTGCAAGTATATGCCCCGAACAGCTCCTATCACGGTGCCACTGAAACCCTTCATGCGGTAAATTTCTAATGTATGGTCGGGGCGGCTGTAGCCGTCGTCCGTTCATCGCTGCGCGGACGGCCGCCGTTTCAACTTCGATTACTAGTTTTTTCCCGGCTCCCGACAATTTCACACGCTGTAGCATGCACTGGGAGACGTGCGCCCTTTTTTAGGAGTAAGCGCGCTCATGACGTCGCAGCCATCTGCGAGAACAAAATGCACCGACGCGCCAGCTGCTGCCCGGTGCACACACGAACGTTAGATGATTTCAGCAGGCAAGTTCTCTTTTCCTTTCATTCATTCTTTTTATATATGCTTGCCTCTGCATTGCAGGTGCCTTTGATATCCGCATGATGTCGCGTGTCGACCCAATGCTAACTGCTGTGCCGCCTGCTACAACATCACCCTGCGACCAACCTCGTGCACACCTATTATTCACAGCATTCGCTACGTTTTGCTTCTGAAATTCGGGGTTCTTCCCGGAAGATCACCGTGGCTTCAGCCTTTTCGAAATAATGTCCGTGCACTACTGCCAGTAACACGTACACACCGCAGCTTGAAGACTCAATAACGCTGGGAAGTTTGTTAGGCAAATTGGCTGTTCATGACTTCTAAACAGCGCAGAACCAGGATGATTTGAGTCGCGTTTTGATTCGTTTGCCTTTAGCTGCAACACACGTCCTCCCAGCCAAATATAACCGCAGTCCACACCAAAGAAAGGTGCCCTGACAATGGTAACAAAAATTTACAAAATTGTTACCACTGGTTAACGAGAGATTCAGCGAAAGTTGTTAAAGTATTTGTACTTTACGGCACGTTTTGGCATAGAATATGAGAGCGACCTCACATCTGCTTAGTTACAGGGCGCTATTTCGTTTTCTAAACATAGCTGTTTCTCTTGCAGGTCTGCTCTCCAGTCCGCCGATCTGAAAGCACAGCGCCGCCGATGGTTCTTTCCTCGGGCAGCGCGTTTCTCAGCAACTGTCGCAGATGGACCGTGCTAGATTGCTCCTCACTCACCATACCCTTCCTCCATCTTCAGCGACAGCCACGTTCCGGATGTTTACCGTGGTGCGCCTTCCTACACTCTCGCCATAACCTCCTACTCCAGCCGTACCCTCCTTTTGACGAAAAATCTCCTCCTTCTAGGGTAACTACTCTCGGGTTAGTTACCATGGCAAACAAGCAGCAGTTGCGCCTTCTAGTGCTCTCGCCATACCCTCCTCCTGCCACAGTAATCTTCCTGCGGTCGCGCATTTCTGCTCTTTCATCGCACTTTCTTACTTCCACGGAGAACACCTTCCGGACGGTTACCTTTGTAACCATACCATTGGTACGCCTTCCTGCACTACCGCCGTAAAGCCTCCCGCCATAAGGAATTGACCCTCCTCGCTCTTCCAGGGTAAAACTACTCTACGAGTGCCTCCGCTGGAAACAGCCGATTGGTTGCGACTTCTTACGTTGTCGCCATGCCCTATTACTTCCTGAGTAACCACCATCCTGCTTGGGATTCCACCACTCTCATAGAACTTACCTCCTTCCACGGTAACCACCTTCCGAATGATTCCTATGGCAACGCACCCGCCGGCTACACCAACGGCTACAAGAGACAACGGCCTGCTAATATGACGCGAAAACCAGGAACAAGGAATTAGCAGCCCTCGTTGTAAAAATATACAGCGCCTTGCTACAAAAACAGTCTTAACAGCGACAAGCAGTAATCAACCGATTTCTTTGCCAATTGAAACGAGTTAAATGTTAGCAAACTGCGATCCCAATCATGCCGGCAGCCAAGTTGGGAACAAAACAGCCTCTGTAATGGCTCTATCGTTTTTTGAACTTCAGAAGAGAAATAAATTTTGCTGGTCATGCGTTTAATTTCGTGGAATAATGCGTTGCTTAGCAACCGACACAAAAGGCGTGGAAAACGAATTCTCGTTCAGACGACAACGTTGGTACGTACAGCGAGCGCCACGGGCAATCGGCCCCTTTCCTGAGTGCACTTAGCTGCAGTCCCATCACAAGCGGCGCAGCTGTCGCTTTGCATGACACCTATAAACCAGCCGATGTAGGCTTGAACATATGAAATAGATCATATTCAAATGGAGGTGCAGATCTAGAGACATGTACGTGGTGACGAAGACCTGGTCATATAGAGCTGGGTGCGTGTATTGGCCTGGACACATAGGCCTGAAAATGTGATATCGAGGACAGAAGTGCCCAGGACGTTCGAGCTTTCGCAAAAGGCGCAAAAGAAATACTTTAACAACTGCCGATGAAACTCTCGTTAACCAGTGGTAACAATCTTCTCATTTTTTTCATACCCGTGTCAATTCCGACTAGAAGGGTAGTCGTCCCATAACGGTGTTTCAACCCTTTGGTTCAATGTGCGAAGCACTACTCCAGCAGCCCGCAGCAGAGAGCAGCTGGTGAAATCTAAAAATGAATGCAATTCGCTGGCAACAGCCAGAGTAGCTGCTTACGGCCGGAACCGCGCTAACTCAACTTGTCGGCTGCTTCTCGCATGAGGGCCATGGGAGCCAGAGCAGACCATTATGACATATAAAATAGAACATTAAGACCTGGATTGGAAGCTTTCGATGGTGTAGTGAGGACTGATATCTAACAAGCAGTGACACCGGGCGGCTTCGGCAGTGATGCCGGGCAACACAAAGGCATATAAGGAACCAGAGCAATCATGCGAACAAAGAACGGCCAGAAAACTTACTTACAGGTCGCGAACAGGTCGCGGAATACTAGCCAATTTGCGGAATTCGCAAATAGCAGTGCAGTTGCCCTTCATGGTGAATTAAGCGTCCGCGTAGTTTATCGCGCGAGTCCCAAGAGATTCCGGCCAAAAGTTAGGGGAATGAATGGGGGTTTAGGCTGACGCTTTCTCCGCCGTCATTTTATACGGATGCGAATAAAGGCCATTTCCGTCTCCTTCACCGCGGACCATCGCCTCTTAGATCACAAAAGGAAGCGCGGCTGCTACATTCTTTACCTGCAGCCTATATAGATTTGAATCCTTGAACAGCGCGCAGTTCTCAGAAAGTGGTTCAGTTGCCCATTATGATGAATTTAGTGTCCTCAAAATTTTTCGCGCGCATCACTCATCGCCGTGAATCATCGCCTCTTAAATCACACAAGTAAGCGCAGCTGTTCGGGCAGTGGAACTCACCGAGGCCGGCTTGACTGGCGAGCAGTTCGTCGCTGACCACTGCAGCACTGGCCGCGATCACGGGAAAGCGAGTGGAAAAACGCCTCACGAAGTTACCGAGGCGAAAGCAGGCCATCACGTCCGTACGCCAGGGAGAATCTGACTGCCGACAGCACGACCGCGCTATGAACGAATCAGAGCTACGTGCTGTCGAATGCAGTACGGAGCGCGGTGTGGGACACGTTTTTCCCGTCTCCGGCGCAGGTGTTGGAACGCTTCGTTCTTTCAGCTGTTTATCAGTGTTTGCTTTGGTATTTGGTTTGGTTTGGTTTTATGGGGTTTAACGTCCCAAAGCGACTAAGGCTATGAGAGACGCCGTAGTGGAGGGCTCCGGAAATTTTGACCACCTGGGATTCTTTAACGTGCACTGACACCGCACAGTACACGGGCCTCTAAATTTCTCCTCCGAAGAAATTCAACTGCCGCGGCCGGGATCGAACTTTGGCATAAAGGCCACATTCGCAACGTTTGTTTGTGTAAAGCAACATTCGCTCGTGTAGCAGAGCGTTGCATATTTTTGCCGGCATTTTTAAGCGACGTTCCTAAGGGTTGCAATCCAAATTTTTCCTTGGCCGCATGAGCGTGTGTTACAGATAGAGGTAAGGGAATGAAACATGGGGCTCGAAGCACACGCTGCATACACTTAAATTTGTGTCATGTTTGTATGGAAAATTTTCGCTTAAACATTTCTCGCAGTCTTCTAATAGCATGCGGGCTTTTTTATTCAAGCATGAAATTTAGTAAAGGCGAAGCACCATTATTATTGCGTTGCATTCGTTGATTAAAAAGGAATCAGGAAAACGGCAAAAACAAAAAAAAAGAACTTGATCCAAGTTTCGTCCTCGAGAATGCTAAATTTGTGGACAAATTCCTGATTTAACGACGGACAAAAATTAGGAGAACTTCTATCATGGCTAAGCGCGGGATATCATGCAGTAGCACTAGTTACGCTACGCACTTAAGGCCCTTACGTGCTAAAGGCATTCCACCTAAAGGCCTTTTTCCTGAAGGCATTTACCCGCACAATATTCAACATGAAAGCTTCACGCAAGAGGCCTTTACCCTAAAAGCATTCACCTTGAAGACGTTAACCCCAGGTGAAGCCAGGAGCACACATACACGCAGTTTTAACGGTACAACTGCTCTTTCGGCCTTCCCGCCGAGGCTCGCATCGCCATTGGTTTGGCAAGGAAAGAGTTTTCCTATAATTCGAGTTGCTTCTTTTCGACCCGACGACGCCACGAGCGAACGAAGTGGTGAATGAGCGAAATTTTCTCCAAAGTTCTCGAATAATCTACGGCGCGCGCTGGTGAGATTCCATCCGCGCCGCGCCGGCTTTCCAAATGAGCGCCGATTTTTGTGACACTTCACTTCACTACCGGACCACTCTCACCACTACGCGAGATAATAACGGTCAGGCAAGGGGATGTATAAACAACTGGCTGCTGCGCCAGTGCTCTTGTTTGGTATCGGAACTACTTTACACAGAGCCACGCTTTCCATGCTCTGCTGGGGCCTCGATGAAAGAGAGCCAGTTTCTAATCACTTGCGTTTATTTCAGTACGAGAGTGCATAGAGCATTTGGAGAGAAAGAGGGAGAGAAAGAAGAAGGTAAGGATGAGCACGAGTTCAGTACACAATAGCAATAATATGTTAAAACAGCTGCCTGCAAGGACCTGCCGTTGTCCTCAGCGCTCGGCCGTCGGCGTACGTTGCACCATATCACTAACACTGGAATTCCCCGAAAGCACGGTGATCCTCGGACGGCTTCAAGAGCGGCACAAGTGGGCTCCTTATCTGAATTCGGGAACACCCAGTCCAGGCTGGTATTCTCTTAATAACGCAAAATTAGATCCGGTAATTACAAGTATCTTGGCCTTCACATCACCTCTGATCTAACTTGGACCCTTCACATCGCGCATGTAATATACAATATTAAACGTATGCTTGGATACTTACCACGCAATTTTTCTAAAGCAGCGTCCTCTTTAAAATTACTCCTTTGCAAAACTCTAATACGGTCCAAACTCGAATACGCCGCGTCAATTTGGGATCCAGGCCAAACAAACATAAGACTGGCTTTGGAAATGGTTTAGAATAATTCTACTCGCTTCATTCTTCCTAACTATACCTGACCAGCAAGCATCAGTGCCATGAAACCTCGACTTAACTTACCATCCTTATCATTACGTCGCAAAATTTTTCGCCTGTGCCTTTTTCACAAGTTATTCTATCACCCGCAGTTTCATGCCGAACTAATCTCACCAGCTCAGTACGTATCACCAAGACTAGATCACATTCATAAGGTTGGCATCCCTTTCTGCAGATAAAAAACTTTTCTGCAGTCATTCGTACCACGCACATCGAATGAGTGGAATCACCTTCCTTCTCCGACGGCCACCATCACCGATCATCATTTATTCAAGAATGTTATAGCTAACTTTGCTTAACTAGGATGCATTTTATACTGTGTTATTGTTTTTTCCTTTTTGTTTTTTCTTTTTTTCTCTTTCCTGAACGCCTTAGCTAACAATGTATGTGTAGGAGTCATGTTTCTACTTTGCCTGTTTAATTAACTCCTGTTTGTTAAATTGATTTCAAATTAATTAATTAAAGAAGAGGTCTTAGGCGCAGATTGGGGTGATGTTCCCCTTCCCTGCGGTGGGCTCCTCTTCTAGGCCGGACGCTAGGTGGCCGACCGACGATGTCGTTCGGTGACCTCTTCGGCTCACTCTGTGACTTGAAGTTCAACCTCCGGGTCTGAGCTGAGCAGCGCGGCCTCCCACTGAGATTGGGTAGAAAGCTGCAGACTCTGCGATGGCTTGTCTTCATTACATGAGTATAAGATGTACGATGTTTCTGCCTTTTGCTGCCCACAGAGAGAACAGACGGGGCTGTACTGCTCCGGAAACCATAGGTAGTGCATGTACGGATTAAAGAAAGTGTCTGTTTGGAGCTGCCGCCAACTGACTTGTGTTTTACTCAGAGACTTATGTGGTTCTGGGAAGATTTGTCTTTCTTTCTTGAAGTGAGTAGTAAGTTCTTTGTAGGTTGTCACTCGCTCCTTGGCCGATGTGAGCTCGGGGTAGCGCACCTCCAGGTTAACCACGAATCCTCGGGCAAATTGGTGCGCCGCCTCGTTTCCAGGATGGTCCGAATGGGCGGGGACCCAGATCAATGTGATATGGCGGGTATTGGAGATTTTTAGTAGTTTTATAATTGCGGTTTTAGAGTTGCTGATGAAGTATTTGGCAGTGGTGGAGGTAATGGCTAAAGCTATGGCAGCTTCTTCGGCCTCCTCCAGAAATTTTGTTTTATCGCCGATGCAAGGGGAGAACCTCAGTGATCGACAACTTCCAGAGAAAAGACGTCTCTGTCCGCATGTTCTGCCACGTCCACATGCGCCATGTCGTAGTGTGGATGCGTGTTTTTGGGCAGAGGAGGGACTGTTAAGTGTTCGTGCACGTGTCTTGGAATTGGTAAGATGTGTGTACGGATTCCTTCATATTGAATTCCTGCTTTCTTGAGGATGAAACGTCCAGTTGCAGTGCCTGATAGTCTTTCATACTGTGTGGTGACGTGTGCTTCCAACATTTCCGCTAAGGTGTTATGAATTCCTAACTGTAGTAGTTTTTCATTTGGAGTATGACGAGGGAGGTTGAGCGCAATTTTGTAGGACTGTCTAATTAGAGAATCCAGGTCGTCTCTTTCTCTGACTGTGAGGGTGACGTATGATGTAGAGTAGATGACTCTGTTAAGAACGAAGGCTTCTATTAGTTTCCTGGTCTCGGCTGCTTTAACTTCTTCTCGCTATCCGCGATACGTCTGATGTGGAGGGATATTTGGCTGACGGTGTTTCTCAGTGTCTCAATGAGTGTGTCGTTTCTTTGATTTTACTCTATAGGCATTCCCAAGATTCTTAGTGTTTCCACTTCTGGGATGGCTGCCCTTTCCGCGTAGATTTTGATCGCAGGCACTTTAATCTTCCTTTGTAGCTTGGGGGGTAGGATGAGGGCTTCGAATTTTCGGGGGGAACACGCGAATCCCGCGGCTTGTGCCTCCTCTACTACTACATCTACCGCTCGTTCAGTTATGCACCTTTCCTTTGCTTTCGAAGCTCACGCTCTTCATCGGTTTCGTGGCTTAAAGCGCGACTAAGGTATCCACTGTCGCTGAGGGCAAGTTATGCACCTTTTCTTTGCTTTACCTGAAGGTTAAATGAAGGTAAAATCAGTAGACATGGTGACCTTGCCGTTACCTAGCGTAGCAAAGCTATCGCTTCAAAAATGGCGGGCTGTTTAGCACTGCTAAGCGCGAAATATTGTACGAAAGAACGTTTTTCATGTGGGCACCATCGCCACGTACCTCAAAGTGCAACTGAAGGTGTCCACGGACACAACGAGCCAGTTGTACGCCATTCTTTTCTCATCAGTGGAGTCTACAATGTTGTCAACGCCAACGCCAATGAACTTAGTGAACGCCGGCAGCCTACAGAAAAAAATTGACGCAGGTTCGTTGCAATTATTGTAGCGAGAGCTACATTACACGCAGTCTCGCTGTTTCGCTGGGGGCCTTCAGCGCCACTTATGCGCATAATGATGATGATGATAACTTTATTTTCCGCCAGATAAGGAAGCCCCTAATCCCCGTCCCTGGCATGTACGCCTTGGTGACGGGGGCCGGGACCTCCGCGATTAGAAGCAGGCGAAGAGGTCTTGATTCCTCGCGGCTTCTTCCGCCAGGCAGATGGCTTGTTGCTGTGAAGCAGGGTCCTCGCTCCGACGCAGAGCTTGCCAGGTTTCTCTACAATTTATGTTTTCGTTAGCCCCCGGGGGGCTAGCGCATTCCGAGATTATGTGGTCGACGGTCCCTCTCGCCCCAGAGTGCTTGCATTTGTCGTTTTCTTTATCTCTATGAACATTATAGGCCCAGACCGGGCTTACGAAGTTCCCAGCTTGGAGGCGCCGCCATGCGATTGCCTCCCTATTGTTTAGACTTTTATCCGGTGGTGGCACCAGTCTCCTCTGTAACCTATAATTTTCAACAATTTCCGTATAATTTTTCAGACGCTCGTCCATGTTCTGGCAGTCGGACGGCTCCACAGCTACCCGGAAGTAGAGAGCTCGTGCTAACTCGTGGGCCGCGTCGTTGCCAGGAATGGACGCGTGTGCGGGAGTCCAAATTAAGCTAACTTTTCTGTTTAGCTGTCTACTGGCCAGAATCTTTGCCGCTTCCGGCGAGATCCTACCCTTTCCAAAATTGTAGATGGCCGTTTTGCTATCGCTAATTATAAAATTGGCTTCCGTTCCAATGCAAGCGAGCGCTATCGCTACTTCTTCAGCTGTTTCCACGCTGCGGCTTCTAATAGTGGCTGCCGATACGGGGGCACCGCGGCCGTCGACCACTGAGGCGACCGCCGCACCCGACTTGCCACTTGCTGCGTCCACGTACGCAACGGACTTGCTGTCCATCGGATCAAAGCGTCTGATTAGTGCTTCTGCTCTCTTCTCCCTCCTTTCAGTATTGAATATCGGATGCATGTTACGAGGGAGCGGGGGAATGATTAGATTTCCTCGGCAGTCCTGCGGAATGCTCGATTTGACTCGTAGTCGCCTATCTATTTGCAGGCCCACCATTTCAAGGATGCGCATACCGAGCCGAGTGACGTCACAGCCGCGCAGCTGGTGCGCCGCGCGCCACGCCACTCGCCTCCGACCGAGAGGAGCACACTATCATGGCCGCCAAGGAGAGTGAAGCCCACGCTGTGCGGGAGAAACTCGAAGGGAAAAACTCGATGGCAAACGAGCGGCGCGGGGCCAAGAGAGATGCGGAGACACCGGAGCAGAAAGACGAGCGCATCGCCAAGCGGAGAAGCCAGGACGTGGAGTGGAATCAGCGAAGTGCCTTGGCCCTACTGGAAAACCGGGGCGAGAGGAATACCAGCGAAGAAGAGGACGTGAAGAGATTGCGCGTGATTGACCACGTATTAAAATTGAGTGAAAGTTCCAGTGCCACGCGCGCGTTTGAAGCGGTCGATAAGCAAACCAACTAGATGTAACCAGTAATAGACCGTACCTCCCGCTACGTATATCCTGGCATAGCTGAGCTAAGCCACTGCCAATATTTTTAAACGAGATTTACTGCATCAGGGCATCAATCGGCGGAAGTGTGATGAAGGATGCTGTAATTATTAAAGTAATGGGAATAGGTTAACCGATTTTGAAGTCCTGTAATGAGCGATGGTATGGTCGCTACGTCCAGGCAATATATGAACTGTAACAAGGTAGCCATGTGGGCTAGTTGGTGTACATCAGACATAACTTCACCAGCGAAAGAACGAGACACGAGGAGAAGAAGAACACAGGACAACGCTGGACTAACAACTGAAGTTTACTCGAGAAACGGCCAACCTAGGTCACCAGAAGACGCATGCGTATCGCACACACCAAACAAAACAAACAGATACATAAGTGGCAGATCACCGAGGAGTGGATGCACGCTCCAACACTGGCAAACAACAAAATACAGATAATATGTCTATCAATCTTGCACGCGCACACTTCTGCTTAGGAAATTAACTTCCTTGCTAGTGAGATGCAAGGACGGTGCACTGATGCATGTGTGCCTTGCAGCCCAATATGAAAGGCCTCAAGGATTTCCCTCTCCTCCCTGTTTTTCCCTTTTCCGATAACAGAAATGGTGTTAAAACCTGGAACACATTCTTTACAACTGCTGCAGTGACGTGGGAGAGTATTTTGATCTGACAAATGTTTCAGAGAATTATTATGTTCGCGTGCCCGGTCATTCACACATCTGCTAGTTTGGCCCGTGTACACTCTACCACATGACAGGGGTATCTTGTAAACGACCCGAGTACACCCGAAAGGAATGGACGCCACAGTACATGTCTCTAAAGCACCCTTCTAACACAGCACCGTATTCGCTACAGGCGCCTTTTTAACCGCGCGCCAATTTCCGTCTTCTCTACATCCGTACAGGCAGTGTGTGGACGGCCGAACGCATCCACCATTATCGTTGTGCCCCCAGTGCATTCTGCGCGAACTGCGACAGCCATGACGTCAAACCAAACGTAACTGAAGCTTTTCGCTTGTATATCCAAGTTTAACCACAGCTAAGCCACTGCCAATATTTTTTCTACCGACACTGGCTACACTAGTCTAGCATGGCTCCGCTCCGTTTTTTGCCAGTGTACAAAAATAGTAGCTACGCCCACCTACATGAACGCATTCCTTTCACGCGCAGTGCAACACGAAAGCTACACTTTCTGCACCGCTTTCTTTGGAGGACGCGTCAAAGACAGTGGCAAGCACACCTTCTAAGAACATGAAATCGCTTGCACGACTGAAAGTGCGTATTTAGCCGCGTTTCGATGGAGGCGAAACGAGAAAGGCGCCCGTGTGCTGTGCGATGTCAGTGCACGTTAAATATCCCCAGGCGGTCGAAATTATTCAGGAGACCTCCACTACGGCATCCCTTTCTCTCTTTCTTCTTTCACTCCCACCTTCCTCTCTTCTCTTACGGCGCGGTTCAGGTGTCCGCCGAGATCTGTGAGACAGGTACTGCGCCATTTCCTTTCTTCAAAAACCAACTTCATTTTGTCAGCTGAATGGCACATCGCGTTTAGGTAGGCCGCATTCGTTCCGTTGGCATCAGAGCTGGGCGGCACGTGTGAACATGTATATTTGCGTGCATAGTCATCTACGTATCTGTGTATGTTAGTGGAAAGCTCAATACGCTTGCCTACGCTTGCACCATCGTCTTTCACGTCTGTGTATTAATACGGCGGCGTCTCACGGCAGTCGGTCAGCCCGCTGGCTGAGAGCCGAGAAGGAAGGAAGGGAAAACTTTATTTACACTAATGGTTTTTCCTGCGGTTTGGGGGCATCTTCAGAGACGTCTTGGTTCTACCCCCAGGAGCCTTCTCTGTCGATGTCGTCCGCCTCTAATCAGTGGTCGGTTGCCCTCAGTCCAGGGCTCCGCTGGCCACTGCCGCACGTTGAGCTCGCTGTACCAGACCTTGTTGGTCTTCGCAGCGGTCGCTGGACAGCAGAGTCTCCCACTGTTCCGCACTCGGGTTTTGTATTTTGGGGACCACGTCTATGTTTTGGCAGGCCCATGTGATGTGGTATAGGTAGGGTTTTCGTCGCACCAGGGACATTTGTTCGTGTATATCGTAGGGTGCATTTTGTTTAGTATATGTAGGTTTGGGAAAGAGCCTGTTTGTAATTGTCTCCAAGTGACAGCTTCCTCTCTGCTGAGAGATTTGTGCGGTGGGGGATATCGCATTCTTCTGCCTCTATAGTTTTGTAGTATGGCCGAGTATTCCCTGGGTGCTGGCGCGAGTTCCGCGGTCTCGTCGGAAGCTCGGAAAGTAATGTATCCTCGAGCTATCCTGTCGGCCTCTCGGTTCCCTGCCACCCCCGTGTGCCCCGGTACCCACACAATTTTGTGTCGGATCTTGTCGTTTTGTTCTTCCCGGTTTTTAATTCTGTCACTCGCTGCGAGGAGTATACGGAGCGCTGGACGACCTATCCTGCCATTCATGTAATTTCGGCAGGCTGTTTGAGAGTCCGTAAGTATTGTTAGTGACCGCCCGGTTCTATAGCCCTCCGCCACCGCTAGAGCAACGGCTACTTCCTCGGACTCTGCAGCTGTGCAGCCTCGGAGAGACGCGCTGGTCATTTCGCGTAAAGACGAATCGACCACCGCCGCTACAGCGATTTTGGTATCTCCTCCTCTCCAAGACGCGTCTGTATACACGGTCGTGGCTTGAGGAGCGTATGTTTTCTCGATGAATTCGGCCCTCGCTTCTCTTCTGCCTCGATGGAGGTTGGGATCCATGTTTTTTGGTATTGGCGCTCCCTTGAGGGTCTTGCGAAGCTCGTCGGGGATCGTTGCCGTCCTCGACATTTCTCGCATCTGCTCGCGGTATCCGAGCCTCTGCAGGAGCGCTCTTCCTGTCGTTGTTTGCAACAGCCTGAGTTTTTGCGACTCAAGCTGCGCCTCTCGTAGCTCCTCAAAGGTGTTGTGTAATCTCAGGGCCATGAGTTTTTCTGTAGGCGTGTTGCGTGGTAGTCGGAGCGCTGTCTTATACGCTTTGCGTAGAAGGCCATCCGCTTGTTGTATTTCATTTTTGTTGAGGCACTGAAACCGCCATCGAAAGTCGCACCCAGTGCTGCCAACCCTAGGGATTCTTCTCTAGATCTAGGGAATTTGGACGTCGTTTAGGGGGAAAGGGGTTTTTTGTATAATCTAGAGAAATTTCATTTCCTCGGAGAATTTTTTTTTCTCACTGAAATTGTGAAGGCAGTACAAGCTTTTCGTTGTTTTTTCTCTACAAGTGACGGAGGCCCGCACAACACCGCCGCGCGCTCGAGTAAAGCCTGTTTCACGTGCAGGTGAAAACGCTTTGTTGCTGCAGCGCAAAAGCTGTTTCAAGCTATCGCGGCGGATCCAGCAGTCAGAGCGGCGATGTTCCAACAAGTTTCACGCTTGCATGCATGTGAACCAGCCTTTACACGGACGTAGTCGGATGTGTATGGTCCCTGACGTAGCCAGTGGCACCCGCTGATGTGATCTGGCGCGCCTCCGTCTTCCCTCAACACGAGTGCCCCTTCTTCACGCTGTATTTGGAGCTTGCTGCACGACGTGAAATTCCTATTTAGTTAGCATATCAGCATGTTTGTTTTGATAACTAGGAAAGAACAAGGGCGCCATTTTTTTTATAAAGGAGCACCGCGTTGGAAATCTGAGCTAGTCTAACTAAGGGAACAGTTCCCAGTTCACCCGCCGCGGTAACTCAGTGGTTATGGCGCTCGGTTGATGACCCGAAAGACGAGGTTTCGATCCTGGCTTTGGCGGTCGAATTTCGATGGAGGCGAAATTCTAGAGGCCCGTGTACTGTGCAATGTGAGTGCAGGTTAAAGAACCTCAGGTGGTCGAAATTTCCGGAGCCCTTCACTATTTCATCCCTCATAGCCTGGGTCGCTTAAGACGTTAGACCCTCCAAAATCATAAACCATAATTTCCAGTTCCACAACGTCGTACAAAGTAAGTTGAGGTCACAAGAGGCATACAAAAGCCAATCACTGCTTCATTGTTTTAATTGACTCAAACTGTTACGCCAGCCACTCTCTAGAGCAATCGCAGCAAATAGACAAGCAGCTTTTATATCGCAGTTTCCGTGCACTCCTCAAGCGACCTCCAGGCATTTTGTACATGGTATCCTTCGGCTGAAGTCTAAACCGACACAACATGAGGGAAAAAAATTCAGTTAATTCCACATGCCGATGCATGTTTACTAATATCTTGCGTACAGTGATAAAAAAGACATATACGATATAGAGCCTATAATTTGTAATTTCCAAAGAGCGCTACGGTTTATCTTTTAGCTTCATTTAGAAGTTCCTCATTTGATATCCTTCATTTCAAATTGACAGCTAATTCACTTACCAACGTCTGGTAATAGGGCAGCTGCATGATAAAACTTGCTACTGAACTATGCATACATATACAATTTAACAATTTTACAATGTACAACTGAAGGCTATTTTTTGTATCTAGGGAAATCTGGGGAATTTTCGGTTGCAATTTGGGGGAGAAGCGGCTCTAGAGGTTGGCAGCACTGCACGCCATGTGCCGCGGAACGCCGGTTTCAAAGCGACGCAGAGCGCTCTTCCCCTTGTCACGACAGAAACATGGATGCTTTGCATTTCGCCCAAGGAACGCATCCTCGACCCTTCATCCGACAATAAACTTACTACTGTACAAGAATTTTAGCGAGAATTGCGTGATATGCCCCATCATATCCCCTGAACAGAGGTAGCAGGAGTAGGAGCAAAAGGGAACAGGTAGCAGGAGTGCTAACACTATGCTTTTGGCTTCTCCCCACTCAGGTGATAATTCAAGTTTATCGTGTTCTTCGGTTATCATTTGAATTACTGCAGCTTCGTTCAGGCGACCACCACAAAACCAAATATAATAAAAATGCAGGTTGTGCTGAATAAAATTATTCTCTGTATTGCTAACCTTCCTCATCTCTCTGCAACACGAAATTTACCAGAGTTACAAAATGATCCACTTTGAGCATTTGTGTGTTTTTTCGAATTCTGCGTTCGCTCTAGATTTCTCTCCTTCCTCGGGAATTTCTAGTAAGTACGGCGCGTTTAAATCCCCATCAAATCAAATCTGCACCCGAAACACCGATCTCTGGTTTATACTATGCTTTCCAAATAGTTATAAACCAGAAGCATTACAACACAGCTTCACGTGTGCTCTTAATAGATATCAATGCCTGGCTAATGTTACACCAAAGCAGCCTAAAATTCACTTTGTTAATAACCAGCTAGGTTGTAAGTGCCTGTTTAAACTGTGTTCCTTTTAACCCTGTATATCCCACAGGTGTCTCACGATGTAAACATTGCTGAAATTGACATTTTTCAACAGATTTGGTTCATAGGAAGATCAGTAAAAAAAAGTTAGAATGATCCCTTTTCGTTTTGTAGAAAATTTTCTTGCGCCACAAACGTTGCAGCTGGGATTTGGCGGTAGAAATTTCCCAAAAATTTCGGAGGCATGAAATTTCTGAAAGCAGTTCATTTTTTCTGTGTCTACGCACAAATACACACAGCACTTTTTGCAGAAGAACCTTGTGCGCCTGGTGCATGAGCCCAACTTGCACATGGGGGCGTTTTTTTGATCCACTTTCACTGGCCAATGGCCAACATTGTCAGGCCGCACAGAATGTTCAACATTATACGCTCTTTTTGAAACAACTCCAGATGCTGATCCCGATGTGTTCAATGAAGTGTTCGGTGACTCAACAATCGCAGGATAATCACCTTCCGCGTTCAATCCAGTCATGCCCTCAAGTGATTGCATCAGGCCAATCACCACCCGGAACTTGAAGTCAACCAGCTGCATATCTGCTGATTTAGCTTCACTGTAGAGCAAAAAGCGTTCACAACCGCAAAATGAAAAGGATGGAAGCAAATCCGTTTGTACCACTTCTTGGTTTTTAAGTCGTTTCTGTGAAGCGACAAAAGCATATCTGCTTTGTCGACTGCACCCATGCTCTGGTTGTAAACCCTGATGAGGTTGGGCCACTGTACATCCACATAGGTCTTCGTCTTTCTATCGTAGCGCCTGCATGTGTCAAGGGGTTGAATGCTGCCAATTTTTGATGCGAGATTCACTGTACGGTTGTCGTTCCAGGAGCAGATGACAATTCCTGTGCTATTTTCTGAGCGGAAGTCCAATGATCCTCTCGGTACTTTTTTGAGTTCTTTTTCTGTTTTCAGAGGGCAGTTCCCACATCCTGTTTTTCTAATTTTGGCAGTTGCTCCCAGTCCTCTTTTTTTCAGTTCATTTAGAAGCTCGATGGCAGCGAAGAAGTTGTCGAAAAAGACCTCTGTTCCCGGAGGGCAATTTTGAGTGAGTCTCAAAACGACCTTCCCGCTTTCGCCGACGTCTTCCGGGGTGTTCGGTGGGTCTTGGATTAAGTTGTCACCATACATGTAAAGTCGATATACTTATCCAGACCGGCGGGCCGGGGCCCACGCTTTGTAGCCCCATTTCTTAGGATTACTCTTCATACAAACCTTCAGAGAATGTCTGCCCTTGCAAGGGATAATCATCTCATCTACAGCAACGCAGGTTTCAAGTGTGGCAGCTTGAGAAAATGTGTTGTTAAGGCTCGTAAGCACATGTCGTACCTTAAATAGGCAGTCATAGCCTTCTACTCCCTTCTCGCGCGCTTCATCATTGTTCGCTGCGTGAAATCGGGGCATGATTTCGTCAAACCTGTTTCCTGTCATGCAGATGCTGACATCCACTTGACGAGTGTTCGTTGACCAGTACATCCTTCTAAAAGGAAGGTTAACAACAGACATGTAAGGCATTGTCCTTACATGTCTGTTGTTAACCTTCCTTTTAGAAGGATGTACTGGTCAACGAACACTCATTAACAACAGACATGTAAGGACAATGCCAATAAACTTGCGCATCTTGAGGACTGACACTGGATGGATTCGGGTGCGATTTTCTTGGGTTCTGAATCTGTCTCGAAAGTGAGGATTTCTATTAGGTCAGAGTCAACGAGTTTCAAGAACATGCTCAATATGCTCTTCACTCTTTCTAAACCATCTGCTGGCTTCAAAACATTTTGTTCCTCGCCCCGATTTATACTGATGTCCTTTTTCATCTAGTCCCAAATCTTTGTTTGCTTCTTTTTTTGTGTTTCGACGTCACCTGTACTTCTTCGTCACTCTCTGTAAAGCTTTCGCTGATATTGTGGCTTGTTCTCTCCGGTTGCGTGTTTTCTTCATCGCAATCCGAACCGTCCAAGTTTTCATCCTCGCTCAAGCTAGGGTATTCGTAAAGAATTTCTTGAATTTCTTTCTCAGCCAGGCACTGCCGGCATATAAAAAAACGAACTTGAAAATTACGACGTCAACAAAAGTCGCTGCTAGACAACACGTAAGAATGTTCAAAATATAGAAAGAAATTAGGTGCCGCCGCGGTGGCTCAGCGGCTATGATGCTCGGCTGCTGACCCAAAAGACGCGGGTTCGATCCCGGCCGCGGCGGCTAGAATTTCTTTGGAGGAGAAATTCTAGAGGCCCGTGTACTGTGCGATGTCAGTGCACGTTAAAGAACCCCAGGTGGTCGAAATTTCCGGAGCCCTTCACTACGGCGTCTCTCATAGCCTTAGTCGCTTTGGGACGTTAAACCCCATAAACCAAACCAAACCAGAAAGAAATTAGGTGCTGCAAATACTCAGAGATAAGCACTCAGTGAAGTCACACTCTTTCATGCATTTCTCTGGGAGGACGCACGCCGGATTCCTGGCTGCCACAAACGTGTATGTAAGCTGAACGAGGTGATATGCCCTCCAAGGAGTAGTCGTAGAAACATGAAAGTGAGCACCTATATTCGCTAGGCTTTTGCAAAACATCTTTAAATCTTTTGAGCAATGAAGCGCGAGTGTTGAGGTCGTCAAAAAACCAAAACAAAGCACACTCACCGCCGTGGCCGGCTGCACGTGGAGTCCATGCTTTCGGCACTCAAAAAGCCATGCCGCGGTACCTGTGGCGCCATCTACTGACAACAAGTGCAAGCACCAGCTGCCACGTTTGCGGCAGCTAGGAGCACGGGATTCTTAGAGCATATTTTGTTTGTTAAAAAAATTATAACAAAACTGCCACATTTGTGGCACCTTAAAGCGTGTTCTTTTGTTTTCTCGCTCTTTCCGCTTGAAAGCTTGAGATACATTCTGTATGCTTCCACTTGCTCTTGTTTATATAAACTGAGATCTATGCACATTTAACTCGCGTAACAAACTTCATTGCGTTAATGAGTCCTCACGTTATGCTATATATCATGGGCACAAGTTCATATTGTCGTATGGCCAAAATGCAGAATCTATGGCGATTTTCCGGAAAGAAATAAGCATTTTAGAAGTAAAACTTAGCGAAATCTTTTAATGAAGCGGTACGTAAGAGTTTATTCCTAGCGCAAAGCTCTAGCACGCGGCACAACAGTTGGCATCAGGCCAAAATGCGACATCGTGTGGATATCAAGGGCGCTTTCACTCGCAATGTAAAGCTATATATATATATATATATAAATATATATTGGTTGTTTTTCTTCTCCTTTTCTATTCAATTAGTTTTAAGCGATAACATATTCAGTAATAATCAAAATCGAACAAAAGCACAAAATAAATAAAAAATAAATATAAAAAAGGTCTCCTGTGTCCCTTGGTTTCTGCGGCTGTTGGCTTCTCGCATATTTATAACGAGCTCCTCATCTCCTTCCCTTGCTTGCTTATTTATATATATATATATATATATTTGGTTTGGTTTGGTGTTTATTTTCTTCCAATAATGAAAGGGGAAGCCAAAGCAAAAGGCGGTAGGCCTGAGTAGGCCTTGGCTCCCTAATATATATATATATATATAAGCAAGCAAGGGAAGGGGATGAGGGGCTCGTTATAAATATGCGAGAAGCCAACAGCCGCAGAAACCAAGGGACACAGGAGACTTTTTTATATTTATTTTTTATTTATGTTGTGCTTTTGTTCGATTTTGGTTATTACTGAATATGTTATCGCTAAAGCTAATTGAATAGAAAAGCAGAAGAAAAAACAACCATATGCCGCTGCTGGGATCCGAAACCACGGCCTCCGAATTACGCGTCCGGTGCTCTACCGCTGAGCTACGGCGACGGCTGTCAATTCTTCTGCTTTAGGGTGTATTTATGTGTACAAATAACCTAGTCTTGAGAGTGTTCATCAGCGCCACCCACGTTCTTAAGCGGCGGACGTAGCACGTCCTGAGTTACTGCTGATGTGACGTAGAACGTCATCGAACGGCGAGGGTGGAAGCTGTTCGAGAACCCTCTTATGCTTCCTAAGGCATCAAGGCTGCCAGAACTGAGACCCTCGCTAAGCAATTAAGCAAACAAGGGAAGGGTAATGAGGGGCTGGTTATAAATATCAGAAATGCCAACAGCCACTGAACCTAAGGGAGACAGGGGATTTTTTTAATTTATTAATTTATTTTGTGCTGTTGTTTGATTTAGATAATTACTGATTGTTATCGCTTAAAGCTAATTGATTAGAAAAGCAGAAGAAAAAACAACCACATGCCGCCGGTGGGATCCGAACCCACGACCTCCGAATTACGCGTCCCGTGCTCTACCGCTGAGCTACGGCGACAGCTGTCAATTCTTCTACTCTCGGGAGTATTTATGCTTACAAATGGCCTAGTCTTGAGAGTGTTCATCAGCGCCACCCACGTTCTAAAGCGGCGGACGTAGTACGGTGGACGTAGCACGGCAAAAATCACAGTGCGATGTTTGCCGAAAGCATTTCAGTGAAATGTTCTCGGCAAACATCCCATAGTTTGTACCCTGGTCACTCCCCCGCTGTGAGTATGCGCCATTAAGGCTGAGGTCATCATCATCATCACACAGCTTTAAAGAAATGCAGCCTACGCTTCGAGTTCCTTATGCCATTCGTCTACCTCGAGCTGTAACGCACGCCCATGCGGCCAAAAATAATTTTCCAGTCTAGATCAAGTAAAGGCACCTCCAAATGCCCAACAAAACACGCAGCACTGTACTAAACAAACGAAGCCTGAGCATAGACACCCATTAGTCACGCTATTTCTTTACTAGCGGAAAAGTATTTCAGTAAACTTCTCACGAAAAACTTTGAACCTACGCTTGCGTAAAATAAATTTCGACATAAAAAATACACAATGCGAATAACAAGCGAGGTATTCTCGCGAAATGTGGCCAAACTCTGCGCTCATAGTCGTGTTGCCAGCCATTCTAGGAACAAAACAATGTTTAGGATCGTTTTTTGTATGTATTTGAACAATAAACTGCGACGAAATTGTTACCGAACATGCGCTTAAATTTATGCCACAGTACGCTGTAAGCGTATATTGCTGATATCCTGAAGCAAACGCTCATAAACGGCTCAAACGATATTGCGTTCCAGCAGCTGCGCCGGAGACGGGAAACACATGTCCCATACCGCGCTCTGTACTACACCGCGGCGGCGAACAGCTCTGATTCGCGCGTAACACGACCTCGTTCCCGACAGCTCGGCGCTTCCCAGCGTTCGGTCGCGATGGTCGGTCCTCGCCTCAGCCCCTTCGTGACTCGTTTTTCATCGCGGTTTCCCGTGATCGCTGCCCGGGCGGCGGTGGTCAGCGATGAGACGCTCGCCAGTCAAGCAGGCCTCGGTAAGTTCCAACGGCGGAGCACCCGTGCTTCCTTATGTGACCTAACAGGTGCTGATTCACGATGAATAGCGATGAGAAAGATAGTAGAGTGAAAAAAAAAGAGATAGAGCCAAAATCTTCAATCATGGCTTGGTTTACGGGTGTTTAACGTCCCAGAGCGACTCCGGTTATGAGGGACGCCGTAGTGAAGGGCTCCGGAAATTTCCGCCACCCGGGGTTCTTTAACGTGCGCTGACATCGCACAGTACCCGGGCCTCTAGATTTTCGCCTGCGTCGAAAATGGGCCGCCGCGGCCGGGATCAAACCCGCGCATATCGGGTCAGCAGCCGAGTGCCATAACCAATGAGCCACCGCGGCGGCGAACCCTTCAATGAAGAGGGAAGGTTTTAGCAAGAATGACAAATTTCTGGACATCTACACCGCGTGGGGGCAGGAAGTGGAGATAAAAAGTTGGAGGAAAAGAGGTGCACAAAATTGTAAAGTAAAGAAGTGCAAGAAGAACACAAATTAAAGTAAAATAAAGATAAATGGATATTGAACCTGGGCTAAGGTGCATCAACGTGTACAGCTACAGAATATTGAATGCTGAAGTGCAATGTCCTCCAATGCGCTTGACAAATTTCACTGCATGAAGAGTGCATAAAGGTGAGATGTACAGAGTTATTTTTTGTCGAGTTGACTAACGTCGTCTAAATAAGCATATAAAGGGTTGAATGCATGTCTCTGCTGCATTAAGCAGGTTAAGGGACCTAACACATAGTCCATTGTTAGAGGTACCTGGGTGAGAGGCTCCGTACCATGTCCATAGTGCCCACGCTTGTCGGTATACGCTGGGCATTCAAACAGATTATGTTCTACTGTTTTTATTGAAACGCACTTGCCACAGTGAGGACTGTTCACTTCTGCTGAACTTTACTGTAAGCTGTTCGCAAACAGAGCGTTTAGGCACAGAACATAGTAAACAGTTTCTCGATGGCGTGGAAGACTGGATTGTAGTCTAGATTTGAGACGCGGGTCCTTTGAGTGAAGAAATGCGTAACAAAGTGACATCGAGCTCCAGAGGCGATTCTTTTCCTGGACACCAGGACGAAAGGGCTGGAGTCAAAAATTGGTTTTTAACAAATACTATTCAGGTCCACGAGGTGCATAGCTTGGATGGAGCCAAAGTTACTGTGGGCGAAATGTCGTCGCCCACGGCGCAGACGTGGCAAGCCGCAAACGAAAAGTCCGCACCTGCTGCCCGAAGAGAGCATTACCCATCTAGTCCTTAGCCATAAGGCATATAAGGAGTCTCTACTCACTTTTTTCATAGGAGGCTGACGAGTAAGTACAATCATAGCACCTACTCATCACTGAGCGCATTCTCAAGGCAACCTATGGGCACTAGTAAACACACGCTCTTGAGAAACTTCCGTCTCTGCTCGTATACTCTTGGTTAGCAAGACAGAATAATAACCTGGAATATGGTAGAAGCACTTCTAGTTCACATGGCTGTCACCACATGGCGCATGACATTGGACATTCAAAACTAGTGCGTTGACATTATTCGTGGCAGAAGAAAGTTATTGACCGCGTTCCTCCAGAACATATCGTGAGGGGCCACTAAGCTTAGCGCCATTGGCTCGTAGCGCTCCCGAATTCCTGGCAAAGGCGTATTGACGAGGGTGGACGGCGGAAACGCTGGCTCCTTCGCCCCGAAAGAGGTTAAAAAAAACTTAGAGAACACTGCAGTCTCTTGCTTTGGAGAAATGCAAGCATTTGAGTTTAAACGTCACCAACTTACTTCTAAGCCACCGTTGTCACGTGATACTTATCACGTGAGCCTTGGACGTCGTCGGCAACTTTTTGCAAGTCATTGTCGTCACTTGACACTTATCACGTAACCTTTGGATGGCATCAGCAACTTTTTATTGCACGTCATCGTTTTCTAACATCACTACACATCCCCAACACACCATACCGCCCTACACACCACAAGGCGTTCACCTCGTGCCCGCCTGCCCGCCGCAGTGGCTCAGTGGTTAGAGCGTTTGGCTGCTGAACCGAAATAGGCGGGTTCGATCCCGTCCGCGGAGGACAAATTTCGATGGAGGCAAAATTCTAGAAGCCCCTGCACTGTGCGATGTTAGCGCACTTTAAAGTTCCCCACGTGGTCGAAATTTCTGGAGCCCTTCTCTACAGCGTCCCCAATAACCCGAGCCGCTTTGGGACGTCAAACCCCCATAAACCACAACCCAAACTTCGTGCCCTCTAACACGCCTGAAACAGCGACGAGTGGCATTCCTCTCATTTTTTCCTCATCTTTATTGATTGCCGGAATGCGCTGCTCTTTTGGGATGAGCTTCAGCGGAGATTAAAGCAGATATACCCTTGACAGCAGATGGGATACAATTCTTGGCCGTTGAGCCGAATCTTTAAAAGTGCGATGTATTCTTTCTTCTTGGCCTGCACAGTATTTGGCGAAGCCAGATGGCTCTACGACATTGCGATTAAGATGCGCGGTCTTTCTGTCCGAGATTACTTCAAGGAAAACGTACTTAATCTGCGTGAAGTGTACAAGGAGCTATGTTTTGGAGATGCAGTTATCGTTTGATGAGGCAGAGGCGAAAAATTTTGCGACGCGATGACAAGGATGACAAGTTAAGGCAAGATTTCATGGCACTGATGCTTGCTGTTCTGGTATAGTTGGAAAAACTGAAACGAGTAGAATTATTCTGAACAATTTCCAATCTCTGTGATAGGTTTGTTTGGCCTGGACCCTAAATTGACGTGGCGTACTCGAGCTTGGGGCGTATTAGAGTTTTGTAATTGAGGAATTTGAAAGAGGACAGTGCTTTGGAAAAGTGGCGTCGTAAGTATTTAAGCATTCGGTTAGCATTGGATATTATATCAGCGATGTGAATGGTTGAAGTTAGATCAAAGGGGATGTGAAGGCCAAGATATTTGTGAGTAGTTACCGGATCTAACGGTGCGTCATTAAGTGCGTTAGTACTTGTAATTTTCCTTTTTTGTAATCACATACCCACCCTGCTAAAATCCCTTGTGGGATTGCAGTATTCGTAAATAAATTAAGAGAATATAAAGGAAGGTCATTAGCATTTCTTTACACACGCATAAATTTACGCTTGTTAAGATTCAGTTCCATTAACCATAACTTACATCATGCAAAAACAGCGTTAACTCTTTCGCTACCGCGCCATAGGCGATCGTTCGCATATGATCGATTCAAATCGCCCGCGCAAAAAAGCTAATTTTGGAGCGTTGTGGACGTGCTCCGCCATCTAGTTAGCGAGCTCAACAACTGCTCTTTCGATTGCAGCCTTGGTTTCAGTGTTTTGACATGAGGGGGCGCCGTGAAAAATAAAACTTTGAACGGCTGCAGCACAGTCAGCCAGAGAAAATGGCGTCCGCGTCGCCGCGCGCTCCTCGGAAGCGAAAGCTCACACCGAGCACGTCGGCCGGTTTCGGTTTCGTTTTTTGCGACGAAAGCAGTGGTTATTAGTCGGGCAACAATGTACAAACGTTGGATTTCGGTTTCGGCAGCGAGACTTCGCCTCGGGAGCCTGGAACGTCAGCGCGTACTTGCATGTAAGTTCTGTTTTCGTTCGCTGTGTGTTTTCTGCGGTGCATACGGTTGGTAATTGATGACAGTGGTTTATTTTTGTGCTTCAGGGTCTTGACAACGTATGGCGAAGACAGTTTGCCAAATGCTCAAGGTCGCGTCGCGTTTTTCACCCAAGACGACAGCTAGGTGTCCATATCGGCACATCGCTGCGGAGCGGCGCTCGGAGATTCGCTCGACTTCTCGACTTTTTTTTGATGCTCTTCACGGCGGAAATGATGAATATCGTGTGCGGAAACACTAATAAGTATGCATGGATGAAGATTTTCAGCAAATTCGGCGTGACGGCTCATGGGAAGACGTGAATCTGTTGGAGATTCTGATGTTCATTGGAATCATCATATACATTTTAATTGTTGACCTGCCACGACTGTATCTCTACTGAAATACCAGAATAATCTATTCTGGCCCTCTGCCATCAAAAATCATTTCTCAAAATTGGTTTTTCGCTTTTTTGTTTTTGTTTTTTTTTTTGCACGTAGCGAACCCGGATGATTCAGTGGCGGCAGCTTCTATTGGCAACACTTGAAAAGTGTCCTGGCTTTTGAACCACATCGATAAAACTTATTTCATCGATCCTGATGTTTTAGAGCATGCCTAAAATGCCAAATTTTATCAGCTGGCTTTCAGGGAGCAGCTCATTCAAGAAATCTTCGGGTATGATGAGGGAAAAGAAGTCCACGCTCCCAATCCTCTCATAGAATCCATTCAACACCAACCGAAAAGAATGAAAAAAAGAAGAAACTACAAGCTCGGCTATCAGAGAACAAGGGAGGAACAAAGATAAAACCTTATGTGAAGCACTTGTCAGTCTATCTCTACTTCACATCTTCACCTCTGATTGCTCTTCACAGTGGCACCACAGTCATGACCCCTGACTTGACAAGCCATGGAAAGTGCAGTAAATTTTTCTCATAGCTGAAACTGTGAATAATGACAGCTATAAACATGTGCAACAGTTTGTATATTCCAGTTTTCCTCTAATCAAGTTCGGGCTTAGTGCAGCCGGTAATTTTTGTTTTTGCTATTTACTTTTTTTGTGTTTTTAGCAAATTTCACAAATAAATGTTCATTTACTTTTGCACACACAACTCTTCTATTTGTTGCATTCAGAAGTGTAACTAATAAGCTACAATTTCATGCATTGCAATATGTGCTGGGTGTATTAGTTCTTGAGAAAAAAAATTTTCTTTCAGTGCGCTCCAAATCGTGCATTTTTCCGCGGTAGCGAAAGAGTTAAGGTCTCATTGGAGCCTCGTTACGTCGTCAAGTTATTTGGGTGAAAATTACACAGTCACCAGCAAATAACTGAATGTGGCAGGAGACGCAGGAAGGCAAGTCGTTAATATAAGTGAGAAATAAAAGCGGCCCAAGCACACAGCCTTGCGGTACACGAGAGTGAACTGGACATTGCTTCGAGGTTACGTCATTAACTGAGACAAACAGTGAGCGGTTAGTCAGGAAAACCTCAAGCCAGTGTAAAATTTTGGTATCAAGTTTAGTTGATGCAATTTGTAGATTAATAAACTACCACTATGAGACACCGTATCGAATGCATTTTCAAAAATCTAAAAATATTAAGTCAGCTACTGAAGAGTGATAAAGTATTAGATGCAATTTATGCGGTAACGATACTAGTTGGGTTTCACATCAGTGTGTTTTGCGAAAGCCGTGCTGAAAATGCGCGAAAAATAAGTTCGATTCTAAAGTGTGCAATCTGAGAAAAGCGGATATGCTGAAAAATTTTGCATGGTATACTAATTAAGGAAATAGGCCTGGGCAATGTTTCGTACCTGAATGGTGCAATGGAATCACCTTCCCAACTTTCCATTCAGCAGGCAGTGAACCTTTGTCAAATGATTGCTGAGAAACCTTTGAAAGTGTTGAAGATTTCCGGGGTCGCAGCGGAGCACCAGAGCACGAACAGCCCGTGCCGTGCGTGCGCTCCGAGCACGCGCTGTCCATCTTTACTTTCCTCTATCGCGGGCTGGTAACGCCGATCTCAGCGCCTGCGCTTTATAGCGTCGCCGGGCGCTATAGGGCCCCCCGCCTAGACGGAACGGCGAAATGTACGCGCCGACGGGGCAGAGATGGAGTAGCCACGGCGGCAAGCAGGTCTGCAGGTGGGCCGACAACCTCTTAGGGGAACTGCTGGGGACGTGTCTCGCGGTACGCGGGTTTGAGACGATCGAGAGAGACGACCTCTTCACGACCATCGAGCAGGATTGTCGTTGACTTTGCCGGCCTGTTGAGGACGCAGTACGGGCCGTCGTATGAGGGGGTAAGAGGCGCCTTTACAGCGTCTCGCCTGAGAAAAACATGCGTCGAGGAAGCAAGGTCTGGGTGCACGAAGACTTGATGGGCAGATGAGTGAGGCGGCACTGGGTGCAGATGCTGAAGACAGTGCTGTAGGCATTGAAGGTATTGCAGGGGTTGGGACGAGGGAGCCGAAGGTACGAACAAGTCTCCGGGAAGCCGCAAGGAGGTACCGAAGACGAGTTCGGCCGCCAAACAGCCAAGGTCACGACGCAGGACGGCACCTAGGCGTAGGAGCACCATAGGGAAGTGGTCTACCCGGTGCTCGCAATCCAGGCGCGCAGTGAGGGCAGCCTTGAGCTGGTGATGGAGCCGCTCGAGCATGCCGTTGGCACAGGGATGCTATGATGTGGTGCGGCAGTGTTTAGTGCCGAGTAGCCGGGTGAGCGAAGTGAAAAGGGCGCCTTCGAACTGGCGGCCGCGATCCGTGGTAACAATGCCGGGGCAGTCGAAGCGGGAAACCCACGTCGAAACGAAGGCTCTGGCAACTGTTTTCGCAGTAATGTCCGGAATTGGCACAGCTTCGGGCCAACGGGTGAAGCGGTCGACCATCGTCAGAATATACTTGTAGCCCTGAGAGCGGGGGAGCAGTCCAACCAGGTCAAGATGAATATGGTCAAAGCGCGATCCAGGCGGCAGGAAAGACTGAGGGGGAGTCTTGGTATGGCGTGTCACGTTGGCGGACTGGCAAGCAAGGCACGAGCGGGCCCACTGGGGAATATCGGTGTTAATGTTCTGCCAGACGTACCGCTGGGTAACAGGCGCTGCGTGGCTCGAATGCTAGGATGGCAGATGTCGTGAAGGGAATGGAAAATGGCACGACGAAAGGCCTCCGGGATGAACGGTCGTGAGAGAGCCGATGATATGTCGCACCAGAGCGATCCGGGAAAAAACCGATGAGGCACGAGCTGCATACGGAGGGCTCCGGGTGGTCACGCAGGGCGTGCAGCTCAGGGTCTTCAAGCTGTGCCCGGGCCAGGGATGGCCAGTCCACAGCTGGTGAAGACATGCCGATGGTGGTAATGCGTGAAAGTGCGTCAACTGCCTCGTTGTCGGTGCCTTTGATATGTCGAATATCGGTTGTGAACTCCGATATGTAGGCCAGCTGACGAAGTTCACGGGCGACGTACTTCGAAGAGTTCGTACGGAACACATACACCAGAGGCTTATGGTCCGTGAGAACGTAAAACGGCTGGCCCTCCAAGAAGTGGCGATAGTGCTGGATGGTGGAGTAGATGGCAAGCAGCTCACGGCCAAATACTCTGTAGCGAGTCTCAGCAGGCTGGAGATTCCGAGAGAAGAAACGTAGTGGGTGCCACTCGGAGTCAATCTTCTGCTGGAGAACCGCACCGATGGCCACGCTGGAAGCATCCACCATGATGCGAGTGGGCGGGAAGTCCTAGGGTGGATGAGGACGACTGAATCGGCGAGGGCTTGTTTTTCAGCCGTGAAAGCGGCCTGAGCGTCGGGTGACCAGGAAATCGCGGAGGGGGTGAAGAAGCTCGGCGCAGTGTGAAATAAAGCGCCGTGAAAAATTCACTACGCCCAGGAACTCACGGAGCTTGCGTAGGGTAGTGGGTGCTGCAAAGTCCTTAACAGCCTCGACGTGTGAAAGCAATGAACGAATTCCCAGCGCCGAGATGTAGTGGCCCAAGAACTCAAGCTCAGAAGACCCGAAAACACATTTCTGGGCATTGACTATCAAGCCAAACTCTTGGAGCCGTTGAAAGAGTTACCGGAGGTGACGCTCGTGGTCCTGTAGAGTACGACTCACGACGAGGATATCGTCGATGTAGGCACATACCGCCGGGAGTCCACGCGTCACTTCAGCAATGAATCTTTGGAAAGTTTGAGCTGCGTTGCGTAGTCCAAAAGGCATGCGCACGTACTCAAAAAGTCCGAAGGGTGTAGTGATGGCCGTCTTCGGAATATCGGCCGGCTCAACAGTGATTTGATGGTACGCCTTGACAAGGTCCACTTTACTAAAGATCTTGCAGCCGTCTAGATGTCCAGTGAAGTCTTGGATGTGTGGAAGGGGATAGCTATCGTGGACCGTGTGAGCGTTGAGAGCCCGGTAGTCGCCGCACGGACGCCAGTCACCCGGGTCTTTCTTGGGCACCAGATGGAGTGGTGAGGGCCAAGTGCTGGATGAAGGGGGAATAATACCCAACTGGAGCATGTGGTCGAATTCCCGTTTTGCAATAGCCAGACGCTCACCGAAGAGGCGGCGCGGTCGAGCTGCGTCAGGTGGACCACGCGTGACAATGTGGTGGGTTATACCGTGCGTGTGTGGCTGATGGAGATTACAAGGCCTCGTGACCTCGGGAAAGCCTGCGAGGACTTGCGCGTACGGGCATGACGGAAGCAGAGTTCGGATGCCAGTGGAAGCGACAGCTGATATAACGCCAGTGATGGAAAGGCGCGTCTTGCTGTCGATGAGACGATGGTGACGCATGCTGACGTCGAGATCAAAATGCGTCAGGAAGTCGGAACCGAGGATTGGTTGATGTACATCGGCGACGATGAAGACCCATCGAAACCTGCGCCGCAGGCCAATATCCAGAGTGAGGGATCGGAGACCATACGTGGCGATGGAGGTTAAGTTGGCCGCACAGAGAATAGGTCCATGTGACTTGGAAGCACGGTCTGCCTTGGAGGACGGCAGTACGCTGACTTCGGCACCAGTGTCGACGAGGAAGCGCAGGCCATAAATGCGATCCATGACGACGAAAAGGCGGCCAGGTTGAAGAGCGAGGTCACACGCTGCCGTCAGTGATCTCGCTGCGCATTTCCCGACCAGTTGCACGGTGGAGTGCAGTGGCGAGCGTGGTGCTGGAAAGTTCAGTGATACCAGCAGAGACGCGGACTGCGAGGACTGGACGCTTGCGGACCAATCGGCGAAGACGAACGGCGACGAGCTGTTGAGGATAAACCGTGCGGGGCATGAGAGGACGTTCGAAGGGCATCGATAGAAGCGGCCAGCTGATCGATCCGGACCTCTAACCGTGAAATGACGGAGGTCTCCGGTGGAGAAGAGAGGGCGGCGACGGAAGGAGAAGTCGCGTCGTGGACTCGATCAGCGAGCTGGGCGATCGGTCAAGTGTCAAGTCGCTCGCAGCAGCCAAGACGAGGCGGGTGGACTGAGGCAAGCGTTGCAGGAAGTGCGCCTCAACAGTGCGCCGTTAGTCTGCGTTGCTTTCGCCCAGGAGCTGCCACATGCTATTGAGTAACTGAGAGGGGCGGCGGTCTCCAAGCTCTTCGAAGGTGAGCAGCTGCTGGAGGCGCGCACTCTCGGACGCCGTGGTGCGGTCCAGAAGACCCTGCTTTAGTCGCTGGTACGGGGCATCGCCCAAGGGTCCAGCGATGATGTCCGCTACCTCTTGAGCCACCTCAGGAGGCGGGTTGGAAAGTAAATGACGAAACCGAGATGCCTCCGAGGTGACGTGGTGCAGATGGAAGATGGCTTCCACTTGGGCGAACCAGATCTGCCGACACTTGGGCCAGAATGTTGGTAGGTGGAGCTAGAAAGCTGCGACGTCCCGTGGGCGCAAGGTAGCGTCAGGCCGAAGGTCGTCTGAGGGCGGTAGGTTGCTGGGGTCGGTCATGTCTTAGGCCGGAGTCAGCACTGTTGAAGTACAGAAAGGTGGGCAAGTTGGTTATTACTATACATGGTAAAACAGCGCGGAAAAAACACGAGGACGGAACAAACACAACACGAGCGCTGACTTTCAACTGACGATTTATTACGCACATGTGTACATATATAGCATTAGGAAGGAGGATCGGCGGTGGTTGTACCACAGCACACGTAGAGAGGAGGGTTGAGTGCATCGAGGGTGTTGTTTATAAGATTCCCCTTTCTTGCGGTGGGTGGTATGTTGGCCAGACGGGGAGATGTCTAAACGAACGCCTGAGGGAGCACCATAATTCTTTGGACAAGGCAGCCGGTTCGAATTTGGCGCTTCACCGCAGGCAACCTGAGCACACGTGCGCCCCATTGCTTCATCAGACATCCGTCATCTTCAAACATAAGGATCAGATAGTAAGGGAAATAGTAGAGGCATATCACATTGACAAAGGGGGTAGAGCATGCATTAGTAAGCCCTCATTATCACTGGCTAACCGCGAAATCACCTTTTTGGAGCATGCATTCGTAGATATGTAGATTTAATATTTTCAGTGATGATGCAGTGTTTTTTTGTTCTGTTTAGTGTTTGGCGGGAATGCTATGTATGTACACATGTGCGTAATAAATCGTCAGTTGAAAGTCAGCGCTCGTGTTGTTGTGTTTGTTCCGTCCTCGTTTTTTTTCGCGCTGTTTTACCATGGACTGTGGAAGATTTGCGGGGTCGCAGCGGAGCACCAGAGCAAGATGACCAGCGTTGCAGGCTTCTAGCTCCGAACACCCCGTGCCGCAGTGCGCTCCGAGCACGCGCTGTGCATCTTTATTTTCCTCTATCGTGGGCTGGTAACGCCGATCTCAGCGCCTGAGCTATATAGCGTCGCCAGGTGCTATAAATGTATAACGAAAAATGGGAGTTAGTGTTTTTCAGAAATATTGGATTAATAACGTCACAGCCAGGAGCAGATGAAAGTTTCAGTGATGTGATTACTTTTTCTACGCCGACTGGTTCAATGAATAAAGGGTACATTACAGCAAAGTCGTAAGAATGTGTAGTTGAATGAGTTGCATGGCTGTGTTTCGAAAAGTTACGTGTAAAAACCTCATTAAAGATGGAAACAGAATCGGTAGGTGTGATGTTTTTGGCCTCATCAACAACGGTTATTATGTCGTCATGCATCGGTTTTTTGGTGCGCCGAAGCTTTTTCGTGTCAGCAGATAGCATACATGGCACTGTGTCTTTTTTCAAGTTATTTTTTGCGTCCTGAAGGGTTGTGATGTAGTCGTTAGATACACGTTTGTAAGCTGCCCATTTTGCACGGTTAGCAGGTTTTTCAGCTGATATATAAACTCTTTTTTGTTAGATAACCGCTTGATGTGAGTGTTGTACCAGGCGGCGTGACCGTTAGAGGAAACAGTGCGTGTAGAGATAAACTTTTCTGGTGATTCAGTGGTTTTGAGCAATAAACATGTCCCAGCTCGCTTACACACTGCGGTAGTCGAAATTTGTGAGGAAGGTATCAAGAAATATACAGAGCCCTATGTTAATGGAATAAAAATCTGCTTTCTTGTAGTCGCGAATGATCTTTGTTTTCATTATGATTTTTGGCCGTGAAATGTTGAAGTTTAAATTAAAAAGAGTGGTCACTCAGGGGAGGTAAATAACTTAATGATCGAAATAAATTCGGGCCGAGTAGTTACCAGTAGGTCGAGTACTAGCAACGTGTGGTGTGGTTCTGGTAGGCTGTATTAGGAGTTGACTGAAAGTGAATAATGCTCACAAGTCGAGAAAATCTTTTGCTAACGTGGAAAAGTGTATATGATAAGTGTTTCGTTGTTGCATGCGATATTTGGAATATTCAAATCGTCATGCAAAAACAGGGGCAAGAAAGGATAGCGTGTTATGACGATGCTGATCGCATCTTGTAATTCGTCAACAAAGGAGGCTGAGTGAGTAGGAGAACGATAGCATACGCCAGTTATAATTATTTGGAAATTTGTTTTGAGTAATAGTTCATTCTATCTCCAAGTTACCCGTAACACTAATATGCTCAGAGCGTAAGTGTTTGTTGATAGCCAGAAGAACACCGGCACCTTCCTGTATCGTATGGTCACAGCGACAAAAAGAGAAGTTATGAGCGGTTAAGAAATTTTCCTGGTCACGAACATGTGCAGCAGCCAAGTTTCAGTAGGTACAATGATATCAGGGTCACAAGTGTCTATTGCAGAAGTGAACGAATCGTGATTATTTTTAATGCTTCGAATTTTCGTGAACAGGTCTGATACGGGGGATAAACTACTACCACTGCCCCTCACGCAACTTGCAATGTTTGTGAGGCACATTCTGTCACGCTGCCGCTGGCTTGGTCGTACATGTACAGTGTTTTGCTCGCTGACAATTTGTTGTAGCGCAGATGAGAGAGGGGTGTACCCGGCAAACTCTTCGCAAAGGCTATCAGTTCACTCCGTGCATGTCGGTTGGCGGATGAGTAGTCATCAGATGCTGCTATCTCTTTTATTGCGAAAGCAATACTACTCGCACTTTCAAGCCTTCGCGTGACCCGGCCGCAGTTACGTTTGATCTTCAGCGGAGTGAATATGGGCGACCAACTCGCTCCTTCAGATAGCCCGGCTGCAGTTACGGCGCGCCACGCACCTGTGGTGCTACTGCCGCTGTGAGGTCATACCAGCTGTAGATTTTTTCTTTCTCTCAGTCGCAACAACATCAAAAACAAAATATAAAAAAAGTTACCGAAGACGGTTTGAGTCGTCGCGCAGCGAGGGCCGGTAGCCACGCGTGACCTGTAGACGCGGCGCACTGCGTTCCTTCAGTTGGAGGCGCTACGCTTTTGCTTTCGCAACCTACCAGGCTTAACCAAAGCTAAGCCACCGCCAATTTTTTTCTTTTAGTTCATTGCGTACGGAAAACACTTGTTCTTTTATTTTGCAGCGGCTGAATTTTGCAGCGATGGGGCGGCATTTTTTAGGCCAGTAAGAACCGAGACAATGAGCGCGTTCAATTGCCATAACAGGTAAACTGACGCGAAGGCTTGTTAGCATGTTGACGACAAGGTTTTCAGATTTCTCTCATGATTCCCGATAATCAGGGAAACCGTGAAAAATTACATTACCTCTTTGCGATCTGTCCACTAGGTCGGCAAAGCGATATTTAAGAGAATTAAGCCCAGCGTTGCTGGCTTCCAAAGATGTTTGGAAACCCGTAACCTACTCTCCAAAGTAATAAAAACACTGTTTTTTCGTCAAGGGCGTCAAGTCTCTCTTGGATGCAGCCAATCTTAGTTTCGATATTTTTTGGCTGGCCTTGGTTGATTTAATTTCGGCAACCAATTGTGCCTGACAGAGGACTGAACAGATCGCAGTTCAATGTTCTTGAGCAGTTTGAAAAGAACAGCCATCTTTTCTTTTCCAAGGGTTCATCAGGCAGTGTCAGTGTTTCTAGATGGGATTCAGAGCGGGGGTTAGGTCCAGGATTGGATTCGATATCGTCAGAGCAAAGTAGGAGCACAGACATATGAAAGCACTCGCAAATAATTTCAGAAAGCACTTGTGGGCACAGGAGCAGCAACAAGCAGATATCATCGCTTCTGTTAGCTTACGTGGAAAGAGGCTTGCACACCTGCGAAGTGCACAAAGGCGTAATGTAGTCCATGGTGCTGTTGCTACTGCGGTGCCCACTGAACACGGTGTCGCACGGCCAGGAATTTAAATAGGCGGTGGGAAACGTCGTCGTGAGTGACGTATGTGCGCCATAGGATGGGCGCATCTGTCTGGGTGGGTTCAGTGGGATGTAGATATCGATACAGGAGCGGTGGTCCGGTGACGTCACACAATCTGAATGGCTCGGTGAAGAACCGCTAACAAGCGCTGACCACAACAGAAAAGACGCCAGGAACGCCTGCGAAGTGCAGAAAGGCGGAATGTAGGCCATGTTGCGGCCCACATTATGGGACATAGATCTGCAGGCCTGCATGTTCAGTTCCACACCGCTAAGGCTACATCTCCAGATATGCATGATCGTCCAGTTCCAACCTGAACGCCTTACCATACCACCAACATTCCGCTGATCTACTCTCGCGGGCACCTGGGGAGGTATTGCGCATGTACTGTACGATGACAGCAGGGTTTCTAAGAGTTTCTATACATAAGCTCGAGGGAAAGCTGGCGCCACCTTCCACACGAATTTCATAATGATCATTTCATGCGCCGCATGAATGCAAATGCCGGGAAGATGAGGTTCCGTATTTGGCTTGTCTTCTGTTGGGTCGAAGTCGTGGGTTCTGCCTCGGAATCGGTAGTTGCACCCGGGTGTTCTCTGTGCGCAAATTAAATTATTTCAGTAGTACGTTTCTGACTTCAATACATTTCATGCAATTGTTTTAGGCTGCTATGAAAATTTCACACAATTTCCTCGAGGTTTGGAGCGAGAAGGGTCGGGTTGTTCTCAAGCAGTACATGTGATCGGCCCAATACTGCAAATGGATGGTTTCACTTTGGGCCTTTGTTGGACCGACATTTGCAAATGCGTTTCCAATATTTGGGCCCACTGCTTGTGCTGCTTAGATTACGACCGAATCTACGTTTTGTGCCAAGTTTAGGCAAGTCCGAATACGACATGTGCGCCTCTCCACGGCCTATGTAGTGCAGTGCTGCCACATGTCGCTGCAAGTGATATCGAGAAACTCTATTGGGGCATGTCGTCGGCGCCATCTGCTGCAGCAAGTCGACGCGCCTACCTCAAGACAAGCGGTCTTCGCTTTTACGCTTCGGACGCAAGGCGCCGCTGGTATCAAGGCAGTGTGGGCGTCTGGTCTAATCATGCGGCCACGGCAGAATTAAATGCTGCTAATGGATCCTAAAGCAGCGACGTAGAAAAAGGCAGCTGCAGGGAAAACTTCGTTTTCGCGTGAGCGGGGACTGTGTACTCTGACGAAGCCGCTTAGCTTTGATATTTTTTATAGAGGCGAGTACTTTGATATGAGCAGCCAGTGTGAGATCTCAGAAGAAGTGTGCAAAAGATGTTCGGTCACCAACTCGTCCAGCCACGCGTTTTGATGCCAATGAGTGATTTTGTTCTCTCAAAGTACGGTGCCACGAAGTTTCATTTTCTAAACGTTAATTTATCTTGCTAAAGCACCGAGTAGCCAGGTATGCACATTCACCTTAATTAGAGGTACAAGCCTGATGCTTACCGACCACGCAGCCTCAGTTTTAGCGTGGATTTCAGGGGCCAATATTTTCTGGAACTGCAGATGCAAATGGACCTGTTGAGATTTCAATTGAAACTTCAATTAAAACTTCACTGGATACTTCACTCTAAAAGGGATGCGAATAAGATCATCGAGCAAGCTGTGCGTCTCTGGACAGGTACAGGGGCGATGGAAAGAACCGCGAACAGAGCTGGGCCTAGGCGCTCCGCTGTTCGCATTCCTCTCCATCCCATTTTTACTTTAGTGGTAGCAAAAAAAGTAATAGATATTTTCGTGATGAATTTTAGGATTACTGTAACCTCTTTTTTGTACTACCCAGGTAGAAGCGCAGTAAAAAAAATTCGAACAGCGGAGCGCGTAGGCGCCGCGTTTCTCGCGTTTCTTTCCACCTCGCTACAATTCTCTTCCTTAGTGATTCGGTGATTCGAAACTGTCTGAACTTTCACATCCCAATAGTGCAAACACTGCGTGGATGGCGTGTGGGTGCGAAATGTGGCATCCCTTTTATGTGGGAAGGCGGGCACTCCTCAGGAAAAAGTCATTAGCTTTTTCTCCCGTCACTTCTTACCAGTTTTTCTGAAATAAAACATCAATATTTTATGTCACTGCCCTAAAGACGGCATGCGCTTATTAAGACGCACATCATGTCCTTCTAGGGCCCCAAGCTCACGCAAAAACGTCCAGAAGGACGGACGACGGCAGGGGGTTCATTATTGTCTTTGCAGGGACATCTGAAGCGCGCAGTTCCGTAGATGAAAAATCGGCCGCTAAAAACTGTCAAGTGGGAGCGAAACGGAAACGCGTGTCTCATATAGTAATTGCCGCGGCGCCGGCGCACTGCAGTAGAGGACGAGGCAAACAATCCCCCTTCGGCTCTCACTGCTTCTGCGCAATAGTGCTTCAAGCTTTCCGCTGGGGGCGCTTTAAGGATTGCGGCCGGTACGCAGCAGTGTTCAAGCTGGAAGTGGGCAACCGTTTACACAGGATCAGTTCCACATGTTCAGGTCTACATACTTAGTTCAACATGTCCAGGTCTACCCGGCCCATTATGACTGATGACACGGATAGGAAACTTTTATTTTTCAATCCTTTTGCTCGTCCCAACATTCTTTTTGGACAGCTAGTCTATATGTTCAGGTGTACATTCCAAGCGTACTAGTACCAACGTCTACATGTACAGGTCTACGCCGCAAGGTCTACGCTTCCAGGCCTATATGCTCACTTTCACATAGCCAGGCCTACGTCTCCAGGTTTTGATCTCCATGCATACATGTACCTACACCTACACGTACAGGTATACGTCTCCAGATCTACATGTCTAGGTCTGCATGTCTAGGTCTACATGTTCTCATCCACATCTCCAAGTGTACATTATCCAATCTCCGTGTCCTTATCTACATGTTCTTTGCAGTTCAGAACCACTTGGGCAGCACTCGGCTTTTGGCAGCAGCTGAACGGGGGATCTTTACCTATAGGCGTGCAGCAATGGCGACAGCCCTGCTATATAAAGCGTTAGGTTTCTCGCCTTCAGCAGTTGCTGCAAAGGACTCCTTTGTAGCCTCACGAAACCGTTCCCGCCATTTCCTGTGATTTGCTCGTCCAAGCGAACTGGAAAGCTAGGCATGCGTACAGTCAATGCGCTTGGCTGCAATGTGAGCGCAAGCCGCTGTTCCTCTCCTTAGTTCCCATTTCTGAACCCGCAGATATGCTTCGTCGGGGCGGCAACGCGGCCGACGCGGCGCTCGCCATGTCGGCCTGCATGCAGGTGCTGCAGCCCTACACCACCGGAGTGGGAGGGGACTGCTTCGCCCTGTACTACGACGGCCGGACAAAAAAGGTGCACTGCGTGGACGGGAGGTGGGTGCTGTACAGTACTGTGGTGCTTAAAACGTGACCAGAGACACTTGTTCTTGCCACCGCTTTGCCAATCGACCGCGAAGAAGCAGCGCGGGAAGCGCTGTTGGCTGTTAGCGCTGTTGTTGCATTGCGTTGTACAAAGATCTATGCTTGTTCCCCTCCTGCCTTGGCTACCAAGCGGCGGCTGGCAGTATTCAATAAAGTAAAATAAAAATAAATGAAACGCGACCGAGGCAACTGATACTCGAAAAACAAATCATGATGATTTGAAATGAGGGAGACTGAATCGCAGCCAAATTGATGTTCACCTTCGAGGTGCCATGATCATTATGCAATAATGGCAATTAACGGTTCTCCAGGGGACTAATGTTTTATTTTCGTGTTGGCGTTACAGTAGTTCTCTTCACGTTTCCTTTGCGGCTGATAAGCCCTTGCTGTCTTGACCGAACATCTTTATCACAGAGCTTGCATAGCGCTGTACGCGGAATACGAGACACCATTTTGGGGCGTTGTACAGCAGTGATAAAATTATTAGTTACTACTTAGCAGTGCAGAACAAGCTCATATTTTTCAAACGCGCTTTAAGCCCTCTGCTAACCAAAGGAGCAACAGCAAGCGTATTACGATGGTTATTAATTGTACGACTTCTGTTCAACTCAAGCGATCTGTAATAACCATATATAGAAAAAAAATTTTGGGCTGCGATTTACATAAAAAATTTGACGAGAACAGTAATGTCCATTGATTTTCCGCCCCGTCGTTGTTGTTGCTATTTACCGCAGTAAACATGGCACATAGCACCGGGGGGGTTTGGACAAGGTGCGGTGGTGAATACCAAGGAAGTACTTCCGCGGCGGAAAAAAAATGCGTGAGCCTGCGAAGTAGTAGAGTGGATAGCGTGAAACCGGGAAAGAATTAATACTTGGAAAATTCAAATGAAGTAAACAAATGTGAATTACAAGGAATAAAATAAAAAATTCAGGGGGCACTTTGACTGTCTAAAGTGCGTAGAGGCGAAAGCGTTTTCCGCACCACTTTCACTGCTTCTGTGGCACTGGTGGCGTCACATGTAATTGAGTACTAATTACTAAGTGATGACAAATCACTAATTAATGTTTAATTACTGATTAATCCCTGCATACTAATTAACTGCTAATTAAGTTTAAGCTTAAGCTTCGCCTTTAGGAGTGGAACGCGACAGCGTGTTGCAGCGCTGCCAGGGAGTCCACGGAACGCCACCACCCGTTCGGCGCGATGCCTTGCCGTTTCAACGCAACGGTTTTTGAGGAAAGGAAATGGCGCAGTAAATCTCTGTCATCTCGGTGGACACCTGAACCGCACCGTAGAGGAACGGAGGAAGTGGGAGTGAAAGAAGAAAGACGAAGATGGCCCGTAATGAAGAAAATGAAAATTGGATTTGAGGAAAGAAAATTACGCAGTAACTGTCTCACATATCTCGGTGGACACCCGCCAAAATTCAGGGGGGGGGTGCACTTTTTTGACCTAAAGTGTGGTCACTGATGTGTGGTTAAGATGTTAAGCTTCGCCTCTAAGAGTGGAACGCGAGAGCGTCTTGCAACGCTGCCAGGGAGTCCATAGAACGCCATCGCCCATTCGGTTCTACGCCTCGCTCGTCGGTAAATTGGTTTTTGAGGAAAGGAAATGTATTTCTCTCTCATATCTCGGTGGACACCTAAACCTCGCCGGAAGGGAAGGGAGGAGGATGGCAGTGAGCGAAGACACCGTGTTCACTACACGCGCCTTTGTTCATTCCAAACCATCGAGCAGGCATGGCGGAGTGGATAGCATGCTCGTCTCGCACTCCGAAGACCGGGGTTCGATTCCCGAGCTCGACCAATTTCTTACTAGGTTTTATTTATTTATATGGCCTGACTAGAGAAGTTAATTAGGCTAATTTGGTAATTAAGCAATTAACTAAGCTCAGTCCCACTTACTTGGAGCATCACTATATGGTCCCTTCAATTGGTTGCATGGTTACTAGCCAAAGTACAATTGGCCCCGTTTGAAATTGGCGCACTGTGACGTTACGACCGTTTCGACCAACTGAAAAGCGTGACATTCTCTGTCGACAACTGCTGCTTACAACGATGAGACATTAAAGGCTTTCGCCTTAAAAAATACACTTTTTGCAGACGTGCCCGAATTTTATATGCCGTTAACAGCATAACCGACAGTTGCAGTAATGTAATCATGAAGGTAGCCGCAAACACTAGTTAACGAGAATACCTTGGCGCTCCCACCGAAAAAAAAAGAACTGGTAGAGACACAGGAAGTCCTAATATGGAAAGAGGGACCTCCAAATACTGCTTTCTCTCAAATGCGAACCACCGGCAGGAGAGGAGAAAATGTTCTATTATTTCAACTTCTCGACATAAGTCACAAAATTTTATCGCAGCGAACCCGCATCTGCATAACTTCAAATTCTGGTGAGGGATATCGCATCGCTGAAGCCTCATTGACATCCAACATCGCCTTCATTTACACGTCCGGGCATGTCATGGGTACTTTAAAATCCACAGTATTGAGCAAAGCATCACTCAAGCTGACTAAGACGTGTTGGAACCGCTGAAAACGGGAAGTCTCCAGAATAATGAGGTGAGGGATGTATTAGATTACAGGGGCACTGAGAGCTGACCTTCCCAATAAATCAGCCGCCTCGTTAAAATAGAGACCTGAATGATCAGCTACCCAGACAGAACAGACCTCACTCACTGTGCGCGGAACAATAAATCTAAAGGAAAGAGTCAATACAGATTTTCCAGATGTTCGGAGAGAAACTAAAATTTAAAGCCAACACTTAGGTAGAAGTGTTGGCTTTTTGTTGGTTGTTGCTATCTTTGGGTTTTGAACCAACGAGCTCAGATACGGATTCTTCACCACTTGTCAGCGCTTATAATGAGGTGGCCACTCGCCTGCAATGCGTTTTATGCTCGTGCCTTCTCTCTACCATAAGACAGGCAATAAATGTTTACTTTCTATTGAGGCGCACAGAAAAAGTCCAATTGCGAGGTTGTGAATGTCAAACCAGTGTAGCACGCATTATGATGTCATACACTAATGTTCCCCGCATTCGTGTGAAATGGCACAGAATACACTCAGGAAGCTGGTAGTCGTCCGCAGCCGAGGCGATGGCGCACACCGAGAGCCCACTTTGAAACAAACACATAACACTACAGTGAAGTGAGCAAGCTGGTTATCGTTGATGGCTGGTGGATCTATAGCGACTTCCACCGAGCGTTATTTGCAGTAGCTTCCTTAAGATATAACTTGTTGTTGGTTGCATGAGTGGTTTAATGCTTTGAAGCCTTATGTGGTCTGTAAGACAAGTTGTTACGGAGGGCTCCGCATTGATTCTTTAACCTGAGATTCTTTAACAAGCGCTGGCATCGCAGGGAACATGGGTGTTTTTTCATGCCGCCTCAGTCGAAATTGCGGCTGCCAGTAACGCGTCATTCCTTAACAGTAAATTCGCTAAATTAGACTACAAATTACCTACTCCGGGCTCTTTCTCCTTGACGCCGCTTGTACCCTCCGTCAATTTTAAAGAACTGTTGCCATTTCTGTTCCTAAAACTCCATGCAACTCCTTAAGAGTTTCCGTTTTGCCAAATTTTTGGTTTTGAAATTCTCTGAAAGGGGAAATTACCCGAATCTAGCGGCCGCTGTGCCCTTGCTTTCATCGCCGGCAACCTCAGGTACTGGATCCGAACCCCCCTCCCCCAACACGGCGAGTAAACTGTGCACAACTCCAATGCGACTGGAGCCTTCCTGAACCGCGGTTTCTGGTCGTCAAAATTCTGCCGTGAATAAGAAGCGATGTTTACTTCTCGACAGTTCGTGCCATGTTTCTGCTTGAACTGCATGTTGACGTTGTTTCTTCTTTTTGACGGTCAGAACCATAGAGAGCCATAACAGAGCACGCAAAAGGCATTTCAAGGCAGTTGCCGTAGTTTGGTTCCCGCACATGAGACCAATTATATCGTGCTCATAATTCATGTAGTTTCGTCTCGTTTTCGAAAACATTTCTCCGTTCATGGCAGCTGTTTCTTTTCCTGGAGGAAAAAACGCGCAAAAACGCATGTGGCGAATTGTGTTGGGTCCTTTATTTGAAATTGCTAAAAGCGGCTTGAATACAACTCACTCAAACATAGCGAACATTTCATGCCGTTGGCAAGTATGGCTAAAAACAAAATGCTACGGTTTCGCCTTCGTCAACGCCCGACTCTTTTCTGATGCGCTTAGTGGTAATTCCGTAATAGGCACCATTTGCCATAGGAAATACGCAAAGCATTCAGAAAACAGGAAACCCGGAATGATAAGTGCGTTGTGCTGGGGTATTTGTTCCTTTGAAATCACGCTCATTTGAGGTAGCCGGGTGTGATATTCTAGAAGAAAAAATGCAGCAGCGTAATTGCAACATGAAGTCAACCATTTTCTCATAAATACCACTTTATCTAAAGGTGCTCTTGTGAAACCAAGGCGCCCGTTTATACCCATCGTCTTTTCTTTTCTCTCTCGTAATGCCGTACAACTAAAAGATCGGATTGAGCCAAGCCTCGTTTTGCTACGCACTGTCTTGGAAAAGATAAACGCAAGCAATGTTTACCTTTGCCTCACCCAAAAAAAAATATATTTAATCCCGACATCCCCTCTGACTGCGTTATCCTTGCAGGACCTCTATTTTTGTAAGCAATGCATTCTTTCTGATTTTGGCGCATTTAAAGATGGGTTCCATAAATTTAAAAAATGCTCAAGATATCAGCGGGTTTTCAAAGTAACAATACTTGTTAGAGTTAACGCATTTTCCTCTATTCATGGCACCTGTCCACTCACCGTGAGATTCTCGCACAAAAACAAAAAAAAAATACCGAGATTCCAGCGGATAGCGAAAGCACCGGTTACACACAACTCTAAAACAGTGTAATACCTGTAACATTCCGACAACTGTAGTAATTATTTGGACTACTCCCCTCCAATTCATCACACAGCCAGCGCAGTTTCCTGGCCAGATGAATGTAGCGTCGAAAAAGCTCGCCGTCCATGTAAAACGCGCCGCCGTGCTCCTTCATTCGTCACCGTCGGCACCAATCCGCCGGTGCAGCATAGACGTGGTGGTAATCCATGCAAGTAAGTAACGTTATAAGTGTCTTACTGCCACGAAAAGCCTGCAATCATTCCCCATGACCTATGTCATCGGTAGCTGACACGGGCCGAAATGAGACGAAAACTGAATGAAATGTTGCAAAGTATGGTCCTAGGGTGACGTGTTTTCATGACGAAGTTCAGAACTGAATTTCCATCACGTTCCTGCCCCGACAACTGTGACATCATTTGCCACACTCTAAGTTGCCGGTAGTAGGTAGCAATGGTAGATGACGGAATGGAACTAAAACTAACCGAAAATTAAAAACCATTGCCCCGAGGAGTGTTTTTAGTGCTGCCACGACTACATTTATAGAGCGCTGTGTTAACTGACCATGTTTGCTTGGTTTGTCCATGCCAGCGGCAGGAGTCCAGCTGCACTAACCTTGGAGCAGGTGCAGTCCCATAGCCGCGCCGAGGGTCCCCGCCTGAAGCGCGCGGTGGGCCTCTACGCCACGGTGCCAGGCGCTCCGAAGGCTTGGTTTTACATCGCCAGCCGCTTCGGGTCGGGAAAGGTGGGTGCAGAAAGCTTTAGGACTAGGTAAGGTAAGTTGTTGGGCGAGTTGGCAGCACTGTGTTGTGTCCCTGCCTTTGTCCTTCTTCTTGTCCTGTTCGTTGCGCTGTAGTCATCGGAGCTTTGGGGCTATAATAATTATGATATGGCAGTGAACAGCAGCGCACGTACGCACACCAGAAGCAAACAAACTGGTACTTTCCCCAAGAACTGGATTTTCATGTGCTCTTACTAATTAGGCATGCAATAATCGGGGAAAGCAGTCGTGCCACGGCTTCCTAGGGAATGTTTTTTTTTTCAGTTATTCCTGAAATTGTTTTGTGCCATTCTCATGCTGCATAAAGACCGCAGTCCGCAGCAGTGGAAACATAGCAGGCACTCAGTGCCTCTGGTTAAAGCCTTTGACTCCGTATGCGCTCTGCTATTTACATCTATGCAGAACAAATTATCCCCGCGTTAAGCAAACTTTGCGTGGCGGATTCGTTTTGGAAGTCTACTGTTTCGTTCATTTTTTGTCCAGTAAAACATTATTACCTTCTGCAGCCGCAATGCTCGCACGCCTGCCTGGACTGAAAAACATCGCGCGGTTATGCAACGTGATCTACACCATCAGCCAAGCTGCGTCTATGCAGCACGAAGGCATCTCGCATGTCCTTCCGATTAAAGCTGTCCTGTGCCAGTTTCTAGCCTGCTTATCACCGCGAATTTCCTAATCTCATCCGCCAAACTTTCTGTGCCGCCAATTTCTTAGAGCTTACGTATTCATAAAAGTGATGACAGAATGCAGACTCACGGGCTTCGCGTTGCGCTCCGTGCCTTCAGTTATGACTAGAGGCCGGATTTTTAGGTACTAAAAAGCACGTTTTAGGCGCCATAAATAGGCGGCTAAAATTGCATTTTAGGCACCTAACGGAGAAAAATAGGCACTATAACCTTTATCAAAAGTGCACACAGTTCCGAACTTCGGCGCGCAATATCTGCCGTAAGATAAAACAAAAACACAGCAGGAATAATTTGGGACCTTAAGCAAGGTGCGAACATTAGAAGCTATTTTTTTTTCAGGCTGTCGCGCAACTTTTCGTACAATACACATGCTTCAGCAGTGCAAAAGGGACGGTTACTACCCTTTTAAAACACTTTGGTATACCTCGAAACAAGCAATTCGCTTGTCGTGTACAAAAGTAGAAACAATGAACACCTTAACAGGAGGCGATGTATTTAGAAATTGATAGAAACATTGCCGATTCAAAGCATCTGACAAATGAGTTCAGTCCTCGCTTACACAGGAATTTAACTTATTTATTGCAGGCATACACGATGCTTCAACATTAACAAATATGCTGTCATTTGTGTAAACAGTGTTTTATAGTTCTGGCTTCACGTGTCTGGAGCCACGCGACTATCAAATGGTGCTTGCCAACAGAAGGGTCTGGAAACCATAAATACGAGATGCTGGAAAATGTTACACACAGTGCTGCTTAATGCGGAATATGCCGAAAAGAATGATAGTTCTGCACGGGCCTACGTACATCCACGAGGATCCATGGTAAAAATTCAGGGGGCACTTTGACTGTCTAAAGTGCGTAGAGGCGAAAGCGTTTTCCGCACCACTTTCAGTGCTTCTGTGGCACTGGTGGCGTCACATGTAATTGAGTACTAATTACTAAGTCATGACAAATCACTAATTAATGGTTAATCACTGATTAATGCCTGAATACTAATTACCTGCTAATTAAGCTTAAGCTTAAGCTTCGCCTTTAGGAGTGGAACGCGACAGCGTGTTGTAGCGCTGCCAGGGAGTCCACAAAGTAGATGTACTATAGTAGCGTAGGCTGCATAGAAGCCCATACGTTCAAAACATGGCGGCTCATGGTGCGCAGCCAGCGCCGTCTTCGAAATGCGTGGACAACTAAAAAGTGACGTCATAATTAATACAAAAACGCGACGTTGAAGTCACGTGTTTTAGTGACGTCATATTTGTGACGTCAGCGTCACGTGCTGCTTGGCGGGAAAAATAAACTGCTGAACGCCGCGACGCTTCAGCGCGACACCCGACACGAGAACGAAGAAAGAAGACACGACGAGTGCCGACCACCAACGCTATTTTTAGGTAGTCAGTTCTCGTTGTGCCTTTTTTCTTCGTCCTCGCCTCTGGTGTGGCGCTGAATGTCGCAGGTGTAGCGCTGAAGCGATGAAATGTGACGCCGCCAGACAGGTTATCGCTCGCACATCGTGCAACCGCACACCTCTTTTTTGCGTGCGGGGGCCCCATGGCCCCAGACGATGCCCTTTTGGGGCAAAAGCGACAGAATCGCACCCAACCGAACGAAACTACACAGAAGCGCTGGCAAAAGGGAAAAGCGGAAACTGTACACGAACGATGCACACCAAGAACTCGAGCAACAAGCAACGAGGAAAAAGTAGGGCTAGCAGAATGGTCAAAAGATATGACAAGTGTATGACATCAGAGCACCGTCAACCTTGGCATCGTCCCGCTGCCATTGCCGCTGCTCTGAGCGAACGCTGTCATAAAAATTTTTACAAAGCAAGCGCTATACTTTCTAACAAAATGCACAAAACTAAAACATTTTAAAAAGTAATCACTGCAATTGTTTTCGAATGCTTTTGAAACACAAAATATGTCCCATTTATTTTCCTCTTCTAGTCGTGTTTGTCCACTCATTTCATTTTGGCGCTTTAGTTCCACCCCTAATTTGATGTCGCTAGCACTTGGTTCTGGACCGCATTCGGGCTCCGGCTTCGCGACCTATTTCAACAGACCTTGGAGTCCACGGAACGCCACCACCCGTTCGGCGCGATGCCTAGCCGTTTTTGAGGAAAGGAAATGGCGCAGTAAATCTCTGTCATCTCGGTGGACACCTGAACCGCACCGTAGAGGAACGGAGGAAGTGGCAGTGAAAGAAGAAAGACGAAGATGGCCCGTAATGAAGGAAATGAAAATTGTATTTGAGGAAAGAAAATTACGCAGTAACTGTCTCACATATCTCGGTGGACACCCGTCAAAATTCAGGGGGGGGGGGGTGCACTTTTTTGACCTAAAGTGTGGTCACTGATGTGTGGTTAAGATGTTAAGCTTCGCCTCTAAGAGTGGAACGCGAGAGCGTCTTGCAACGCTTCCAGGGAGTCCATAGAACGCCATCGCCCATTCGGTTCTACGCCTCGCTCGTCGGTAAATTGGTTTTTGAGGAAAGGAAATGTATTTCTCTCTCATATCTCGGTGGACACCTAAACCTCGCCGGAAGGGAAGGGAGGAGGATGGCAGTGAGCGAAGACACCGTATTCACTAGACGTGCCTTTGTTCATTCCAAACCATCGAGCTGGCATGGCGGAGTGGATAGCATTCTCGTCTCGCACTCCGAAGACCGGGGTTCGATTCCCGAGCTCGGCCAATTTCTTACTAGGTTTTATTTATTTATATGGCCTGACTAGAGAAGTTAATTAGGCTAATTGGGTAATTAAGCAATTAACTAAGCTCAGTCCCACTTACTTGGAGCATCACTATATGGTCCCTTCAATTGGTTGCATGGTTACTAGCCAAAGTACAATTGGCCCCGTTTGAAATTGGCACACTGTGACGTCACGACCGTTACGACCAACTGAAAAGCGTGACATTCGCTGTCGACAACTGCTGCTTACAACGATGAGACATTAAAGGCTTTCGCCTTAAAATAAACATCATCCATCTAGAAATCATTGTTAAAGCTATAGAAGCAGTAGCAGGCAAGCATCATCTCCAGGTTGATTGGCTCAAATTTATGCCTCCCGTATTTCAGCGTATTTCAGACCCCTCTTCTGTAAAATAGGGCATTTTTAGGCACCGACGTGGGAAATAGGCATTTATAGGCACTATAAAAGTAATATTAAACATATTGTGAGCACCTAATTCGTGCTCGTATGCAAAAATGGTGCCCTACGAAGCGTTGAGAAAGATAGGCATTTGCCTATAATCCGGTCTCTAGTTATGACACATGGCAAGACTTTCACTTTGGAAAGCTGAGAAGTATAGCGCACTTAAGATAGAAGTCCGCCTTATGGGTATCGGTGTTTTTAATGTTGAACAGCTGCGTAATATTTAATAAAAGTTACACGCATTTGGAACTAGTTCCTTCCGGAGCCGCTGATTATACTATCTGATTGTTTCTGCTTTCGGCGTAAGCCTTCTTCGCTGCTCGTTGAGCTGTTCTTTACACTTTTGCAAGTTATCCGAACTAGATCCTTAGATTTTGGTTGATGCTTCAATTTCGTATCAGTTCGTGCGGCTCCCGTGTCAGCTGTGAACAATATCTGATAATTTTCTGCAGTAGCCACTCCACCGAACCTCGACAGTGGTAAATGAACACCACTGGAGAAGCCTTTTTCTATTAATCAGCATTTCAACATGGTTCATGATTAAGATCATTGCGATGGTTTTCTTATTCTTACAACTCATCCAAGTATTTTCGACCTGGTACGATTTTGTAGAGAATGTTTGATTGCGCCCCTGTTTTCTTTCGTTTTTCTGCCATTTGCCACTTTGCTCCGTCTATGCTGATACAGCTAGGTTCTTGTCTGCAATACACTTTATTCACACACTGCTCTGCGCAACAGCCCTTCTCCTCGCTGAACTCGCCTGGTTGAAAATAAGCTTAGTAGAGGCCCTCGCTATCCGAGCTGCATGGCGAAAACGGTACCGGAAGTCACATGCTAACGCAAGGACCACTGGTAGCATTTGGCCGATGGCGCAGCCATTAGTAACGTTGGACTCAGCATCGTCGTCTGCGCACGCGTGAACACTCTGAGACGGCGGCCAACTAGCGAGAGAGGATGCCCTCAAATCCGGTTTCAAAAAATCTGTTAGTGACTGCGACTTTGCAACATTGAATACACACCAACTAGCCCAACTGTCTTCCATGATCAAAAAATCTGACGTCACTGCCCCTCCTAAATTCTCCCCTTCCTGCATGTTGAAAACATACAGCCAGCGTTTAATACACATGCGCAGTTCCGGTTAGCAACTGGCGCAAGCAGCAGCTGGCGGCTGCTGTCACGCACAAAACTGCCATTTCGAGGGCGCAGTTGTCGCTTTGTGGAACCATATCGCGCCAGTGCTTCCCACGTGTGTTTATTTTCAACTTTAGTTGGTTGCAGTTAAAGAATGAAGTGGTCAATGCCGCCCAAAGGAGGAAATTTAAGCCTCTAGAAAATGGCATCGACTCGTTGTCGTGACGTCACTGTTATTGTCTTTGCACCTGAACCCCGATGCGGTGTCACCGAAGCAAGAGCAAGGGCCTTCTTTAAGGGGTATTCGCCGTGTCGCTCTCTGCATATAGCATATATAGCATATATCTGAATATAGGTTTCTGGGTCGCAAACGAATTTTCACGCACTCTCAAGAGGGTGCCACATCTAGTGAAACAGGCGGATACTGAACTTCCTTGCTTATTATCCGCTGGTGCCGTTTTTGTATTTGTCCAAGTTAATCCATTTTCTACAGTTCACTCGCTTCGCCTTCATCTAAACTCGGAACCTGAAACAAAGTCCCTTCTGCTGCTTCTGCCGCGCATGCCCTGCTCATTTGAATGAATTTTTGTGACGTTAGTCACATGACAGAGGGCTGGCCTGCAGTATTTAGCCGTCGCACCAACCAGGCAGTCTAGGCAGCTGGCGCAAAAGGTGGCAGACAGCCAAAAGAAAAACTCCCCGCCTCATTCCTGTCGTTCACAGCAAATGAAAAGCAGCTGCTCTGTCGTATTCTATACAACGCCACGGAGTTCCAACAACCCTCTTTTTAGCGTGCTCTGTAAAAATGAGTCCAAGTCCTTCGGTGTTTAGGGTCTGGGTGAAAGTGGTCCCTTTTACCTCGTCTGAATTTTATTCCATTTAAATAATTCCGCATTCCTTCCAAGACACAAGAGTCCAAGAATTTCTTTAATCGCGGCTCAGACAATACAAAACCGCCGGGACCTAACCCTGTGACCGCGTGCGCTACCGAGCGCAAGCCGATCCCGGTGGGCCTTGCTCTGAGGGAGATAAGGAACGGCACTCTAGCTGACACAAACAAGGCGTTTTTATTATAACAACAATAACGCCAGCTAGCAACAATATACGGTACGGAATCGAGGACGTCCAACTCACCAGCATTGTTACGAGAGAATGTTCGCCCACGCTATGGCAGGAGAGATACTCCAAGGCCGAACGGGACGAGATGCGGGAGAACGTTCCTCCCCACGAGGCCTCGCCCCGCTGGCGGAGAGCGGAGCGTCGTGCTGGAACGTCAGCGCGCGTCCAAGCTCCCGAGCCGAAGGGCGCTGTTTCCCCCACGCGCGCGTGATGGCACCCTTCCTTGTTAGCTAAGGTAACTAGCACGTCTATGGAGGGTGCAAGGCGGGGAAGCCAGCCACGGAGGACCAGTAGGGCGTGTCCCCAAAATGTAAAACATCATTTTCCTTAAACGCGTTCTGCAGAAAGCTATAGGTAGCGCTCTCGAGTCCAGTTGGCTCGTCTTATGCATGACGTTGGTAATTCTATTTAAAAATTTCGAATTTTATTATTTTTGCCCTAATACCGCTAGGAGAGATATTTATGTTCATAAGCTGGTGTATTTTATGTTAGAGTTTGAATTTGGCGGCTTCTTGCTGTATACATTTCTAGGAGTTAAGCGATCTAATTAGTGGGTAATTTACAGATCACTGCCACGTTAGAGCCTCCACATCTCAGTAGATGACACAAACTAGAACAGAGCTGCGCACCGCAGAAGTAACTCATGCCATATAGAAATACAGTGAAACTTCCCTCACGGCCACTTCGTCCATACACGCCATAACACCAGTTCATCCGCGTAAAAAGGGAAATATTAGTGCGAAAGCCCTGTTCCACTCGAAAAACCTCGAGCAAGATCTTGGAATGCTTGAGTGTTTGTGCCAAGCGGATAAATAAATAAGAAAATATCAAATAAATATCTGCGACTATGGTTTGAACAAGCGGCGGTGCTAACAGATCAGCTTCGCTGGCACTGAGCGAGAGCACTGGGCTATCGCCGCGGGCGAGCACGCCTTGTTTTAAACTGCAACACACGTTCGCGCTGTTCATTGCGCATCGTCATTTTCATTAACTAATGCTACTATCGTATTAATATTCGCGCATCGAGTTATGCGGTAGTAGTAAGAGAGAGGTGTGCGCTGCATGCATTGGCGTGAACAACGCTGTGGCAGAAATATGGCCCTGGAGCAATAAGTGTTGGCATTCACAACATTGCTGCATTAACGCGGCACTGGAGCACAGGCCACCGGCACACATTGGGTAAATTGGAATTGGTGATGAAAAAGTTGAAAACGCGCATAAATAGGCTCCTTGGGTCAGTGGACACCTCAATCGCGCTTTCAGGTACGTGGCAGTAGTGTCCCCCTAAAAAAACTGCTTTCATACACTACTTCAACCTCGGCAATGATACACCGCCAGCCATTTTTCGAAGGGCGGTTACAGTGGAAAGAGAAGAGTAGCGAGATTTATCATGCCGTAGACGTACAAGCACAAGCGAATACTGGTTGTACGTACGGGAGCTTCGCAAGCGCAATGCCAAGCGCGAGGCCGGGTAGGACCACTCCACTGCGCATGCGCAGCAGGCGTACGTAAAAACAGGCGTACGTCTCCGCTAGAACGTCTTCGGTACGCTAAGTGTTTCTAGTATCGCAAGGGCAAAGCAATCTCCAACCGGACAATGGTTGCCGTGGAAAGAGGAGGGACGTTTGGTGGATGCCACGTGGATCGCCCGAAGGGAAGTTACCTTAGAAAGAGAAGGGTTACGTGAGACCGTAGGAAGGCGTCCTATGGAAACTCTCCGGAACGAAGTTACCGCGAAAGAAGGTGGGCGTGGCGACAACGAAGGGATTGACAACCAGAGGACGGTTACCGTAAACGGAAGACGGCAGGACTAGCGTGTTGGCAACGTTACCCGGAGTGTAACCCTGCAAGAAGGAGGAGATTTATAGTGGAAAAAGGAAGATATGGCCAGAGCCAAACCGGAAGGTGGTTACCATGTGAATTATACGGAGGGTGGTTTCGGTGGAACGAGGAGAGTGGCTATGGCAAAATATAAGCAATACAGCACACTATATTTGCTTCAGCTGCTGCAAAACGCGCCGCTTGAGTAGAGGGCCATTGGCGGCGCTGCACTCCTAGAGCGGTGTACTAGAGATAAAGGCTATCTCAAAAACAAATATATCAGCAAGGTCAAAGTACCTCACTGGAGCTATGTATATATGAAGTCGCTCTCATATTCACTACCTCGACATATTGCAAAGTATAAATACTTTAAGAGCTTTCGCTGAATCCTTCGTTACACCATAGTAACCATTCTGTGAATTTTTTGTCGTTCCATCGCAGCTGAGCTTGAGCGAGGTTTTCGATCCCGCTGTGCGCTGTGCCGAACACGGCTTCCCCATGGATCATTCGAAGAAAGTAATTTGGACCTTGCGGCATAGGAAACTCCAGAGCATGCCTGGTGGCCGCCACTTCCTGGACGAGGGCGGCCGGATTCCGAGCCTCGGACAGATCATCACCAACCGACCATTGGCTTCTCTGCTCAGGGCGAGTGATGTCGGCACCTCTGCGCAGTTTAGAGAGCAGTCTCCAACCCTCACACATAACGAAACAAAAAATAGAAACATGACAGAAGGTCAATGCTAATACCGAACAAAAATTTGTGGCAGTGAAACTTTACGACTGAACAGTGTAAGCGTACAGCAGGAGCACCTGGCCACACAAGAAAAAACCATTATGTCACGAGGACTGCAGATTTTGTGATGTATTATTCGAAGCCCGAATTAGTTCTTAAAATTCAGCGACAGCATACGCACCGTTCGGCTACTGAAGCCTAAACCGAAACGGCATGACAGAAACAAAAAATGAAGTTTAAAATATTCACCAGGCCAAGGCGAATTCCACATGGTGATCCATGCTTCCTTATGTCTTGCGCATCATTTCGATAAAATAACAAGTACTTTTAAAGCAACCCTCGAGGCCGAAAATTACGTACGCAATAGTACTGCCGACCTTACATTAGGGTTCATTTCAATGCCCGCCAGCCTGGTATTCCAAAAGTATTACAACGCATGTGACATTCTCGAGAGCCTTCCCTTTCAGGCATACGTGGCCCTGATTTCTCACAAGAAAACTTTTTTTTTGACAATCCTTGGAGAGATTTTATAATGTCTGTTGATTCTTTACGGAGCTTTAATGGTTAGGAATACTCTTGGCGCTTTATTATACTTTGTTTGCTATCAAGCAAACCAAAATTTGTTGTCACAGCACAATAAGCATATAACGCCGAACACGACGTCATGTACCTCTGAGAAGGTACAGTGAGGCCGGAATGAAACGCGAACAGCGCATGTCAGGAAAACAAAATATTTTACCTGCCTACTTTCAGCTGTAGTGTGCAGCTAGCCTGATTCATGTGTCTGGATAAAGGGTCTGCCGAAGGGCATAATCGTAAATACGTTGTAAAGGAATATTTCGCTGCAAAATAGAAATGTATGACATATGCGTGTTCGCGTTTCATTCCGGCCTGACTGTACCTCACTGAGCCATAGTCGGCCACAGACATAGTCACAGAGTCGGCATGCAGGCACGGGCACCTGGGCCCCATCCAAGTGACCCACTCCAGTTAGCTATGCACGAACGCGGATTTGCTTCTATTGCTATGTGTATAATGTGTATTGCCCAAGTGGTTGTTTTTGTTTTCATGGGAAATCATTACTAAAAGCCGGCGGCGAGTGTTAGTTTGTGCGCCCGCAGATGGTACAGAAATACCCCACATGGCAAAATAATTAGGGTGTCGTCATCATGCGGCCGTAGAACGCACACCGCGAGCCGAGCACCGCCATTTCAAACTACACACGTCATTCGTTATATGTACTCCCAACTGGCCGACCTCAATGTGGCGCCAGCTTACTATACGAGGGGGTACCCAAAAGAAACCGGACTTATTTTTGTTTGAACTTATTTGTTCACATTTTAAGCACAGACCTTCAATTTCCTTCAAAGTATTCCCCACTTGCAATGATACGCTTGTCGAATCTTTCATTCCATTTTTCAAATTTGTTTAATTTCATCCTTTGTGATGCTTGACAGTGCCTCCGTCGTTTTTTTCTTCACCTCAACAGCATCAGCGAAACGCTTTCCATTCACCTATTTCTTTCATTCTAGGAAACAAAGAAAGTAGCACGGGGCAAGGTCGGGAGAGTATGAGGGTTGAGGAATAGGGGTCATGCCAATTTTGGTCCAAAATTGTCGTAGAGACAGGGCTGTGTGAGCAGGGGCATTGCCATGATGGAAAAACCTGTCACCCGACCGCCACAAATCTGGCCGCTTCCACCGCGCACTGTTGCCCAATCTTTTCAAAACATCCAAGTAGAAAGCCTGGCTAACTGTCTGACCCTGCGGAAAAAATTCTCAATGGACGACTCCTCTCACGTCGAAAATACAAATCAGCATTGTTTTGAGGTTCGGTTTCACCTGACGAGCTTCCTTGAGGTGAGGTGAATTTGAAGTTTTCCTTGGTATGATTGTTGCTTTGATTCAGGATTCGATTCAGGAACACTTGAGTTGTCCCCATAGCATCGTCCTTGTACGTCTTTCTTAATATTTCAAGAGTTTCCATTCAACTTTTTCCGAGCAAAAATTAGAATTTCACCGGTGCACGCTGTACACGAAAATCAGCCATTGCAAAAACGACATTCACACAAAACAGTCTTCACTCTAAAACTCTGCCTAAACTAGTCTGACCTCCTCCAACGACGGCACTCGGCTTACTGACTCTGGAATGTTCGTTCTATGCACTCCTAGTGGCAAAACGCGGTACCATAGAAGCTTTGCCGACCAAAATATTTAGTCCGGTTTCTTTTGGGTACCCCCTCGTATTCCTTTGTAGTTGGTAGCTGACAGCCGTGCGGTGCGCACACATGTTTTTGTGCTCTTCGGGTCGGGAGGGACTGACGACTGCGACAGAGATGTAACTGCGTCAAATAGATGAGTACTTTCTTTAAATATTCTGAAAACGGGTGTTTAGTTTATGGCTAGTTTGGGTTGCGGTGCCGGAAAAGTTATCTTTCTATCTCTAAAAACTATTTTTAATTATTCGCGGGCTTCCCTGAAACAGATGGAATACCGGCCGCTACTGATCGACGCTGTGATGATGGCATTACGATAGTTTACCTGTGGCGCATTCGCAGAGGCTAGCCGAGGAGGGACCCCGGGTCATGTACGAAGGTCCTGTGGCGCGGAGCATGGTGGATGCCGTGCGTCAGGCTGGCGGAGTTCTTTCCACCGGAGACCTGGCCGAACACCTTGCTTCGGCGGAGCCTCTCGAAGTGGAGCCCGTGTCCACCACCTACCGCGGTGATGTCACAGTTCACACAACCCCACTGCCCACCCAGGGTGCCGTGCTGCTCGAGGCACTCAACATACTCGAGGGATTCGACCTTCAAGGTTAGTCAGTGACCATACCAGTGATCTTCTAAGAAGGGCTTCGTTGAGCCATCATGCCCTCTATGTATACATGACATCGCTTTTGGTTGGCAGCTGGAGGCACGACTAGAATGGACGCTCAGCCCACTAGCTACAAGCAGCGCGGCTGTAGGTGTCCACCATGCGACGCTGGAACTCGCGCCACGAAGCTTGTACCGGTTCTCAAAGTCAGATGTGCGCGCTGTTTTTCAGACTGATGCACAAATCACGCACATTGGCGTCGTCGTCTAACCTGTGCTAGGCTTCCACTAGATTGTAATGCGCCAGCCAATTCTCTGTACATATTGAAAGATGTTATCGTGGATTATCTTTGGGTCCCGCGGATTCTGCAACGTGGGATATGTGCGTGAACTCACACGTTCTTTGGTACTGAAAGTGGTCTTCGCCGCGGATGCTGCCGGTGGACAAAGCTAGGGCGGTAAGTCGCATATACGGTGTCTCTCATGGTGGATCATCGTATCCACGACCACAGGGCGCGAGTCGCGGCTGACGATAGGAGTGCATTACATGGAGCGCTTAGACTAGGGATGCACCCAGCACCTCCGCCAGCTTTGTCTCGGTATTGGTCACAATAAGAAGCAGGAACACGAGGGGCAGTCCCAAGCACGTTCGCGAGAGGCGCGGCAGCCGAAGTGTCCGTCTTGAAACTGCACCTGGCATTCGGCGTGTGATTAGGAACGGTACCAATATATATTTACATAGAGGTCACACCCGCGCAGCAAAAGGTTTCTCAAAACTACATTCCTCACATCTGGGTAAGTAATGCTCTGATCATTTAGGAAATTCCCGAAAATGGAAAGGCAATGATGACACGATATTTTTTTCTGTCGTCATCCGTGGACAGCTTGTGGCAAATCAAGTCGATTAGTTGTTGGTTTAATGACGTCATCAGGTGGTGTGACCAAAGCGGCAGCTAGTTTACCTGCTTTTTCGCGCACAACGTCGGCAACAACGACACCAGACATTCGTCAGAAAGGGATTGCGTTAATAATAAATGACGTAAGTTAGTGAAACACGGGTCACAGTGCTTTTTCCTGAGAAAAATTTGTTTCTCTGCCTGAAAGTCTGCGGCCCGTACCTGTGCGACTAACGTTGAAGACCTCACCCTGGCAATCCACGTGGCAAGCTGAGGTACCTCCTTTTGTACAAATAGTGCAGTAGGATTTAGTTTTTCGACTGACTAAAAATTTCCGTGTTCTTCACCAAATGTCCAGCTTCACGAAATTCTCCGATTTGTCAGAGCAGTCACGTGACCTTATGGCATCGTAACAAGCTGCCCACCATATTGTGAGCAAGCTGCCCACCATGTCAGGTGACAGTGACGTGGGGAAAACCGGACGTTGCCTCAATGAGCGTCTTATGGAGCACTCAAATAATGCCTCTAACACCGCCAATAAAAACCTGGGTGTTAACTGCTTAAAGTGCCCCTCCGGTTCCTGCGAGCCTTTCCTTCATGATTGCTCGATCAACGCGAGAAATGCGCATCAAACCACACGCGAAATTATAGAAGCCGCCCACATTCTAAATCTAGGTGAAGAGTGTGTTAGCACACCCTCGATGTTAGATTATTTGAGCCAGGCACATAGCAACTTTAATGTTTAGGATTCCGAAATACGTCTGTTAGCCTTTTTTACCTTTTGGACAAGGTTGTTTTCTGTTTTCTGCTTTTAACGCCCCTTTTGGTTCTTTTATTGGTTTTAAAGTTTTTTTAATGCTCTTTTTGGCCTTCTAGTGCATTTTGTTCACTTTTTGTCATCTCCTAGTGTTTTTTGTCTCTTGTACTGCCTGTTCGCGTCATCCTTTTAAGCGTCATTCGTTTAATTACCCCTCTACCTGTCTTTTTATCTTGTTTTATTTTCATTTTTCGTTGCCTCCAAGGGTCACCCTTGCCCTCATGTGTCTTTGCAATTTTAGTTTGGTATCTTTCGGTCGCGTGCAAACACAGCAGCTGTTACCCATGTGATCCCGCCTATTTTTCGAACGTATGTATATGCTGCTCCACAATAAAATAATCAGTAGAAGTCAGCGCTGTATCGTCTTGCCTTTCTTTGTCCGTGTCTCAGGAGTGCGCTGTGTTTTTCCCCCAAGACAGTTAAGAACTGGTGGAGAGATCGCACGTTACTTTGCGGCCATATAACAACCTGACCCCCATAGCACGTGGCAAAATGCCCACCGGATTGTGACTTATATGCCTCGGTGGCACGTGGGAATGAAATTAATTCAAATAAATTAAATGAAATTACTAGCTGCCCACTGTGGCGCTTGCGCACCAGCTTAACGCAAGCTCGAGAAGAGATACCTGGCTTTCACGAGCCCCGACGGTGAATATATTTTAAACAGCCATCTGCCGAGGAAGTTGCGCATTTTTTTACCACTGCGCCAGTAGTAATATGAGTACTCTTCGCGATCTATGAACCCTACCAAAACGGTCATGATGTCATCAACACCACGTGACTTTAAGGGGACCAATCATAGCGCAACGCCAAATTTGAAAATCTGAAGACTCCCATAGTTTGGATGCAGCCCTACCCCAGAGAGAGAATTAAGGCTGATTAGCGGTCGAATTAGGAGGGATTAGTTAGTCGAATTAGTATAATAAAGATTCAACAGAAAAATACTCCAACATTCTAGCAGGTGATGACCCATGCAAAAAATATAAAGGCAATCAGACAGCTCCAAGCAGGAGCTTTGCGCGGAAAATAACAAGAATAGACATTCTCTGCGGACTCTACATGAGGCAATCTAAATGCTACTGCATTGTCTTCTTAAAGAATATCGTTAAGAAGGCCGCCAAATGTTTTCTTTTTGAATTCCCCATAATCTTTTTACCTCCCTTCCGTGTTCACTGGCGGAGCGGAGACACTAAGCCCATATCAAAATGAGGATGTATGTAATGACTGCCTCATAAAATTTATAAATAGGCTACCTACATTGAAAATTGAGCTTTTATGCAGCTATAAAATGCCTGAAATTAAATATATAGGCATCGCTGCCAATAGCGGTTTTCAAAAGGAAAGTGCGGTTGTATTGACACTTTTTTCGTTATGAGGTCCTCTTAGGGCCCGCATCAGTGTAATTAGCTGCCCATCCGATAACCGTGGAGTTCTTTTCATCACTAATGTCACCATTCCTAATCTAGTCGAGGACGAAAACATGCTTCATTTTCACCTCCAATTGATTGATTGATTAAAAACATCTTTATTTGTTCAGTATTCTCAGAACGCGTGGGTGGGCCGGCCGCCTAGTTCGGTAGTCCATTGATCCTCTACAATCAATGCATCTCAGGTCCAGGAAATCTAGTTCACACGGCTACCACCACGTTGCGCGTAGCGCTCAACACTGAAAATCTCCGCGGGAGTCTAAAAATGTTCAGCACATCTCATCGATTTTTGTGTACATTCTTTGCCAAAAATAACGAGCCCAAGAGGTTTGCTTCCAAGCCGTGTAGCAGCCCTTAACCCCATCTGGCAGTCCTAAGCTTAGGAGGTTTGAAGACTTGAGTTCCTGCCGCCTTCGGTGAAATTAGGCTCTCGCATTATGCAAGAGGAACCACACTGGAGTGCTCAGAAGCAGAACCTTTGGGCTGTATACTTTTGACAAAGACTTTAAGCCGGAAATTCTTGTTGTGAGCGCCGAAAGCATATATATAGGTCAAAATGTTTCAGCGAGGAGGAAGAGTCAGCCATTATAATCCCCATATTGGCACAGGACCTCTCGGGAGTCTATGCTTTTCTCTAAATTACAGGTTTAAAATTGCCCCGCACAATTACGGGGCTTTCGCTCGTGGCGGTTATCAGATGACGCTCACTACTCATATCCAGAAAGCTGGGCATGTTTACCGCAGATTGAAACAATATTTTTTTACTAAGAACCAAAATATAATGGCCTAGTGGTTATGGTGCTCGGCTGCTGACCCGAAAAGACGCGGGTTCGATCCCGGCCGCGGCGGTCGAATTTCGATCGAGACAAAATTCAAGAGGCTCGTGTGCTTTGCGATGTCAGTGCTCTTCAAGAAAGAAGGAAAGAAGGAAAGGAAAACTTTATTTTCACTAATGGTTTTCCCTGCGGTTTGGGGGCATCTTCAGAGACGTCTTGGTTCTACCCCCAGGAGCCTTCTCTGTAGAAGTCGTCCGCCTCTAATCAGTGGTCGGTTGCCCTCAGTCCAGGGCTCCGCTGGGCAATGCCGCCCGTTGAGCTCGCTGTACCAGACCTTGTTGGTCTTCACAGCGGTCTCTGGACAGCAGAGTCTCCCACTGCTCCGCACTCGGGTATTTTGGGGACCACGTCTATGTTTTGGCAGGCCCATGTGATGTGGTATAGAGTAGGTTTTTCGTCGCACCAGGGACATTTGTCCGCGTATATCGTAGGGTGCATTTTGTTCAGTATATGTAGGTTTGGGAAAGAGCCTCTTTGTAATTGTCTCCAAGTGACAGCTTCCTCTCTGCTGAGAGATTTGTGTGGTGGGATATATCGCATTCTTCTGCCTCTATAGTTTTGTAGTATGGCCGAGTATTCGAGAAAGCGCTTCTTGCATAGATGGTGGCAACTCTTTATATTCTAGGGAATTTTCAGAAACTTTATGACTTTAAGAAACTTTATGAGAAACTTTATGAAACTTTATGGCACTGACAAATGGCTGAGAGATCCCGTCGAACGGTTTCGCAGGTCTCCGGCACGATCCTGGTGACTTCGAGCACGTGGTGATCGAGGCGCTACGCCTTGCCCTCGCCGACGGACTCCGGCACGTGGCTGACGTCACTTCCGGAGGCTCGCTGGAAAAACTACTCTCCAAAGAGCGGGCGGGCAAGCTGAGGGAGCAGGTGAAATTGGACAGGTAGGCCAGTCCAGGTTCCTTAAGGTGCGCGGCGGTGAGTGCAGTTAGTAGTAGTAGTAGTAGTAGTAGTTGTAGTAGTAGTAAAAGACTTTTATTCGACCATAATTTATAGGTCGAGCATGTCGACCGCCTGGGCGATTAGAAGCCGCTGTTCTTCTTCCCCTTCAGCGCCAAGCCAGTCGAGCCAGGTGGTGATGGATAGAGAGGGTGGGGGAAGGAACCCGACTGCTGAGCAGCCGGGCAATAGAAGAGGCAAAGGGTCAGGTCCGCATAGATACAGGGGCAGTTGGGACAGGAAGGGTCCGATCGATAGCGATAGAGGAAGAGGCGGGACGGGGTGATAACTGCATTCATCTGAACGTGCCGAAGAAGGCGAGACTCCGGCACCGTTAAATCTCTTAATATCTTGTATATACTTATCTGATATCTCCTCAACTAGAATATGCTGAAATCGTCTGGACGCCTTCGCGAAAAGCCACATTGACACATTAGAAAAATTCCAGCTCTCAGCCGTTCACTTCATATATTCTATATGCGGTCCCGTAGTTTTCACGTATGTTGTAATGGTGTCCAGCCAAATTAATACCCTCCTATCGCGACACAAGTTCTTACGCTTAAAATTTCTGTACAAATTATTAAACAAAACTAGCACTGGACCCCAACCTATATTTAACGCCGCTTACTGGAAGGCAGACGTAACATACTTCTGCCTTTCTTTCAACGCCTTGCATCGAGAGGACTAACGAATTCCAATATTCTCATTTTCATCGAACTGTATGCGATTGGAACAACTCAACTGCCTTCTATCTCAGTATGATTGAGGCACATATACTAAACTCCAGGGATTGACGGCGAAATCCTTTATATCTTTTGTCGTTTTTTTTCCTTGTACTTCATGCGTGTACTTCAGTATTTGGAGCTTTTCGTTGAATGTTGCAAAGTATACACGTATCTTTTCTGCTGTATAATTTCTACGTCCTCGCTATTTCATTTCCTGTGCAACGTTTTTTTGTCATTTTTTGCGTTTGCTGTAATCCTTTTCTCTTTTCTATATTTCATGTATGCCCCTCCTGCTTGGGCTTCGGCCTGCATTATTCCGTAAATAAATAAATAGAAGAAGTGGCAGAAGACTCCACTGAGACGATCCGACAGAAACCCCGCAGATTGACTGCAGACTGCTAGGCTCTCAAAAGGGTATCGCCTTTTGACCGAAATTACCCTTTCATTCACGCCAATTAAATGAAAACTAAATAAACAGTATATCAGTATAGTGGAGCGAAAAGACTAAAGTTGGCTTGCGTTACTTTTCTCACACGGGGGTTCAAGTTCGTATGCTCTAATCAGCCGCACTAAACGGACAGGTTAACTGTACGGGTTAGCGATCCTTCGAAAGGAGTTCACTTCAGAGTGTCACTGCAGCCCTGGGCAAGTCCGCATTTACCCCCGCCTCTCTGTCTCTGCGAGAACGGAACACAGAACATGTGGGTGAAACATTACTTGCTGCCGCACCACAGCTAACCCTCGAACTTACGATTTTTTCTCTCTTTCTTGCAGCAGAGTGGACAGAGTCTACCCGGAAGGGACTCTACCTTACGGACAATCGGGCACCACTTTTGCGGCTGCAGCTGACGACGGTGGTAACGTGTGCGCCATGATAGGAAGCATTTCGCTCGGCTTCGGGTGTGCCGTGGTAAAGGAACATGGATTCTCAGTGCAAGTAAGAGCAAAGAGCGGATATATGAGCCGGCGAGAAAAAATTTACACACGTGATTTTCAAATTTCCTTCCTCCCAACTACATCGTCTCATGCAATTTGAAAACCATTTCAGCTCCCCTTTAAAGTACTGGTAGATGTCCAGAGAGGTTTCACAGCCACCATAGTCCTCCTTAAATAGAGTAATAAAGTGCTAATAAGGAAGAATATCAAGCAACGAGACACTTTTTTCGGTACTATTCACCGCATGATTTTAGGCGGTATTCTGAGACATAGATTGAGAAGAGTTGGGGATTAGAGTTAAATAATTGCAGAGAATTTTTGCCTGAATGCTATAAACCTCCGAAAGCAAAATTGCGTAAATTATAACGATGATGAAGGCGGAGAATTCTCTGTGCCTTCGCGCCGCAGGTGCCAGTTGATGAAGATGACGACGTGCAATGCACAGCGCGAGAATGTGTTGCAGTTTATTTTATTATTATTATTATTTATTTTTATTTTATTTTTATTTACAAGTACCTTACAGGCCTCCAGGGAGGCATTGAGTAAGGGGGGAGAAATAAATATGTGCAACAGTAGCTAGAAGAAACCAAAAATGCGTAGGAGTGAGTGGTTGCGACAATATGGTCTTTTGCAGGAACAACAGGTTCTCAAAGTCGGTCCATTATGAGCGTTTTCCATAGGCTTTGTATTGCAGTCAGGCAGAACATGTGTAAAAGTTAACCAACCAATGGCAGTGCAGTGAGATACCACTTAGAATGCGGTGTCAAAATGCATTTTTTCAATGTCTATTGCAAGATATCCTAAAAGTGTATTGTACATCTAAAGGAATTGTATGCCCACACTGAAATTGAGCCAAAGTGGCAACCACTCCTAGTGCTACACTTCTCATCGCCTTTTTTCTAGTGCGTTGTTGCTTAGGTGTGTCGTATTGTAACGCACTAGGCATGTGCCATGTTACGTCTTTTCTCAAGCTTGGTTGTTTATGTGTGTCATGTTATACGTTTTATAGATTTGTCATTGTTTTCTTCTTAGTTTGTACATAGTTCATGTACATAGAACATTGCTTCACTGTAATAAGAACCATATTTTTAAAAAAGCGGCGATACACTACTCTTCTCGCGCATTAACCAGCTATACTGATCGGTTCGCGCCTTTGCTGGCTCGAATCCTAGTCGCTGCAATATTTGTTCGATTTATTTTTATTTAGTTCACTTGGCAAAAAACCAAAAACACCGCGGTACTTTGTACAAACCTAAAAATCTCACAAGATCTTGCTCGGGCTTTGCCCCTATGCTTAAGCTCTAACATACCCAGCAATTCTGGACAAAAGCATTTTGGAGAGGGAAACATTTCATGAACGCAATTTTTTATATAATGGAAGATTTCAGTGTAACAATCTATATATACGCAGATGACCCGACGGCAGTTGAATTTCTTTGGAGGAGAAATTATAGTGGCCCGTATACTGTGCGTTGTCAGTGCACGTTAAAGAACCCCAGGTGGTCGAAATTTCCGGAGCCCTCCACTACGGCGTCTCTCATAGCCTTAGTCGCTTTGGGACGTTAAACCCCATAAACCAAACCAAACCAAACCAAAGTCTTGTATTTTTTGTTCTACTAATGTTTTCGCTTTCATCAAAAGCGTGGCTCATTGGGTTTCAATGGCAGTCTTAACTGTCCGACGCGATCGATGGAATAGCAAAGAAAGATTTTGCTACATGTGAGAACAATGGACCATTACCTTCAATATCTCCATAACAGTTCCGTACAAGTTTACAGTTTTCTAACTTTTTTTTTTTGAGCAAGTTGTACATGTGGTTTTCGATGACCTATGGCCTTGATTAATAACTCAGGGTACGACCTGTAAACCATGCAAAGGACCTCGACAGGCAAACCAGAACAATAGGTGTAAAAATATTATGCACAACACTAAACTATTGTGATTTCGGAAGGAAACAATTGTTTACGGTAGCTAGCCAAGCGCTGGAAGTAGAGACCGAAGACCTCTACTAAGAGTGTGAAATAACTAGAAGAATGAGGATAGGGTGCGGTACATTCTTCAGGCCCTCTCAGACCATGAATGACCGTTTACGAGTATCCCGCAGTGAAACGTATATATCGGCTGTATCTTATGAGCCAAATTGTAGAGGTTGACGAAGAGGATCGAGTCTAAACATAGGACAACGCAGTGAGCAATGGAAAAGAAAATGAGAAGCGTAATGTTTTAATACGAGAAGAAAGTACAGTTGGTTGGCATTAAAGGCCACCGTCACCTGCCTGACCACGCCCCTTGTGGAACAAGGGCCTCCCTGACATTTGTCCAATTAACCCGGTCATTTGCCATCTGCAGCCAATTCATCCCCCCATTATTCCTAATCTAATTAGCCCACCTAAATTCCTGCCGCCCCCTGGTACTCTTAGTTTTTCTTAGAATCTAGTCCGTTATACTGTACGACATTCGGTTACAATGCATTCGCATTACATGCCCTGTACGTACCCATTTCTTCTCGTTTTATACTAGGATATCTCTAACTCGCGCTTATTCCCTGGCTCACTCTACTCTCGTCATATCTCCTAACACTTCAACTGCCACTTTATTTTCCATAGCTAGCTGCGTCGTCCCGAATTTAAGCTGAACCCTTTTCGGTAGCCTCCACAGTTGTGCCGCATAGAATAGCACCGGTCAGATATAGTATATAACACCTATTGTATATAACAGCTATTGTAATAAACGCACACAGTCAATGATAATATGAAAGCGCCTGCCAAATGCGTTCCACCTCTTTCTTAGTCTTCTAGTGATCTCACTCTCGGGACCCGGATCTGCGGTCACTACCTGCCCTACGTACATGTATTCCCTTCCTGCGTCCAACACCTCACAACCTATTGCAAACTGATGATCTCTTCCGATATTCTGGATCATTATTTTAGTTTTATTCCTACTATTTTTACACCGAATATTCTCATTTGTCTCTTTTGGTCACGCTTTATGCTTTGCAATATTAGCAAGGCAAAGTCATAGCCGATTCGCTCATTATTAGTGTATTCTCTATAAACTCTTACACCCCTACTGTTCCCAATCCAGGACTCTGAATAACGCCCTTCAAGAGACGGTGAATAGCGTTTGGCGAGATCGTGTCTTCCTGCCTGGCACCCTTCCTTGACGAAATTTTACTCCTGACTTTATGTGCGATATGTTAGCTGTGCTGCTCTCACAGAGATCTTCCAGTATTTTTACACAGTGGTCATCTACACTCTGATTCTGTAGCCCCTTCACGGGCGCTGAGGTTTCGACTGTGTCAGATGCTTTCTCGTAATCTGTGAAGGCTATATATAGGGGTCAATTATTTCTCTATTACCTGAATAATATTGTGAATATTGCCACGTAGTGGTGACGGCAGTCCAGGCAGTAAGGAACATACCAAAAGAAGGCTCCTAAAAGAAACTGTTTATTGAGCTGACCTGCACCCCCAATGTAGTGAATGGCTCGGCGGCTGCAAAAGCAGCAAGCGTGCTCGGCGATCGTCGAACAGAATTCCCGCCACTTGCAGCAGTAGGCAATATAAAGTTGATATCGAACTTTCGAGATACACGTGCAAAGTCACTACTGCGTTCTAGAACAATGTAGAGCCGGCTCTGAGTGGATGCAATCAACCGACATAAATATTTTCGCATCTTGCATCACAAACAAAGCGATAAAGCGGGCTGCCGGCAGCTTTGAAGAAAGAACTACAAAGATTCGCGGCAGTATGGTCTATTGTCGAGCAGCTTTTTGAATGGCCGCAGGACGGATACAAAACTGTCCGAAACTCTTTTGAACGTCTTGTGACCGTCTGTGTCGAATTTATAAGCAGTTATCTGATGGGAAGCGCAGTATTAAGACGCGACCAAAGACTTGGAAACGCCTCTGAAAGGCTCTGTGCGCATCTACTAGGGGTTAAAACAGTTATGAGAAAAGTCGCAGTAGCAATGTTGCAGGGTATGGACACTTGGGTCGTGCCAGCAAGAAAGATAAAAAAATGTGTGAAAAGGCAGCGATCTAAAAAAAAAAGAACCAGCGTTTACGCTTGCTTTCGCTGAATTCTACGACTTACAGAGCATAGCTTAAGTCAGCCAGATTTTGCCAATCTTCATGTACTATCACGAACCTGGCACACATTTTAAGTGCACGTAGTCGTAAGGGCAGATACTGTATATCCCCGTTTTCTTGTACACACTGTCCAAAAAAAAATTTCAAACAGCGTCCAAGAAGTCGCCCGGGTTTACACTTACACTGGCAAAGTTGCCTAGGCTACAATCTCCAAAACATTTTTTTTAATGAAATGTTCGGTGGGAATGACAGTCTAAGCTCAAAAAAGCAGTAGGAGTCGTCTCTTATGCCAGGAAGGAAATTCATAGGGCATACAGGTTCCGGACGCGTTATTATGTGGTCTAGTATGTTAACTTACCTCACTTTTTGGCGTGTGACAACGAGACGAGGGCCGTCGTAGTTAAAGCGTGACAAACGTTACGAAGTGACAGACAAGTGTCCCCATTGTGGTGCTGCGCCCGACCAGTGTGATGAAAAACACTTGCTGTGGACTTGCCCGCCTACAGCTTCCGTGAGACGACGTTTCCTAAGAAAGGTTGGCCTGCGATGGGACGTTGCAGACGACTATACCAAGTGGATATTAGATAATCGCTATATCACGAACTTTTGCCGCTTTTTAAGCGAGGCTTGCTTGAACTCCTTTTTATAACTTTCTTTCCTTTTTCATTATGCCTGATGGCAAACAGCTCGAATAAAAAAAACGTGAAAATTACAGGCTCTGCGATGACGAGGGCTTTATAATGGGTTGAGACAATATACGGCTAACTTAAATTTTCTCGCCACAATTACCCTGCAAATAGTAAAACCACAAATAATGGCACCAACATCATCATGAATACTATCCGAAAATTCAGTAAATATTCAGAAGTCCTAACATACCCCTACTAAGAATCTGCTTGTCAGAAAAGAGACGCAGAGCCACAACAGTTTCTAATCACAGCTACGATTTACTTCGAATGATGCCGTCGTTTGCGATACAGCTATTATAGACCGCTTGTCTCTCTAATAGGTCTTCTGCAAGAGCTATTAGAGCTCCTACCCTTTCTGAACGCCACGTTTCAGTTATCAGTATTTAATTTGCACCGATAGAATATGTAATTGAAATGGCGTGATATTGTTTCTTTGGGACACTTCTTTTGTCTGTTTTTAGGTCTGGACTGCTGAGGTTGCCTCTTCCCCTCGTTAATTCTTATGAGGCCTTTAAAAGTCATTTTGCATCAGAAGATCTCGCGTCATTTCCCCGTGCGAGAGTGCCGGCAGCAGGTCCGCTAGTGTTATCTTCATAGTTATCAGAACTCCTGCCGGGCAGAGAATTGCTCCTTTTGCCTGGCTCGTGCATGTTATCGCCGCCTTTATTAGAAATGTTGCTACTTTTTGTGACGTGTAGCTTGTGACGACGGAGTGATAAAACTGGCGAATATTTCGCTAAGGCAGTGAGTTGCTCTCGAGAGTTTCGTGTCACAGGCGAAAATGAACAGCTGAAACGCTATTTGTTATATCCTGAAACTGCTGAACATAAGACGCTTCGGTCTTTTCATGTTTTAAATGCAACCTTTCATGCAAGCAGTTTTTCTCCAGGCGAGGGGAATCGGTTTCAACTTGGAGGCGGGGCATCCGAACTGCTTCGGTCCCCTCAAGAAGCCGTACCACTCAGTCATGCCCGTCATGGTGACCGACGCCCGCTCGCACGACTGGCTCTGCACACTAGGCACCATGGGAGGACTCCCACAGCCCGCCATACTCGCCCAGGTAACCGAGAGACGTCACTACAAGTTGGCCGCGTATCAATGCACATGACAAGAGCATGATCCCGAGTCGCGCGTTAGGGGCTGTCGAAGGCAGGCGAACGCATTCTGCGACACCTACAGGCGAACACCTACTGGTGCCCCGCAATCGCTGCTTGCTATGACCCGAAATGAATGCTTTGACCGGCCGCGGTGGCTCAGTGGTAAGGCGCTCGTCTCCCGTGTTCGAACCCGACCGCGGTGGCCGCGTTTCGATGCAGGCGAAATGCAAGAGGCGCCCGTGTGCTGTGCGATGTCAGTGCACGTTAGATATCCCCAGGTGGTCGAAATTATTCCGGAGACCTCCACTATGGCACCTCTTTCTTCTTTCACTCTTACCTTCTTCCCTTCCCTTACGGCGTGGTTGAGGTGTCCGCCGATATATGCGAGACAGGTACTGCGCGATTTCCTTTCCTCAAAAACCAATTTACCAATTTGTGCCCACACTGCGACGAGCTCTGTTCTCATCCCGCATGGTGTGGGCCTCTCAACACAGACCCTCTCCCCCCCTCCCCCCCCCCCCCCTCCCCCCTCCCCCCCCCCCCCCACACACACACACTAAAGAGGCTTGGGAGACCTTCTTCCTCGAGTGATCGAGTGGGACAGCTCAAGCTACCCTTGCCCGCCGGGCTCGCGAGGCGGCAGGATCTTGCGGCATCCCGGACTACGGACGCGGACCAAGATGATGCGGGCATTCACAATCTGCGCCGGCTCATCCTGTATAATTGTTTATGGAAGGTTTGCACTTTCTCGCGCGCGCACGGTATTACAGAGCTTCCAGGTCTTTCTCCTTCTCTTGATCGAAAACAAAAATCTTCTGAGCAATCTCTACCACTTTCCCATAACCAGTGACAGCGCCCATCGCAAGGATAACATGGCGAGCCCCACTGAATTATGTGACGAGAGAGGAGGACAAAGAAAACTTTTTTGAATACTAGCACTGAGTTTCCGTTGAAAGGAGCGCTCGTTTCGCTAGGAAACTTTATACCAGCGTAAAGTATGGAGACAGCAAACGGCTATCGCTAGACATCAACTACAGATTACGTCCAGACATAGCACCGTCTGCTTCTTCTATCTCTCCGTCCTGTAGTAGATGTTCAGCGATTATCCGGGCTGCATCTCATAAACCTTAATAAGCAGAAAATTCCGCAAGCAGTAAATGATCCCTTACGTTTCCCTTGCAGCACACTGCCGTGAAAACGGTGCTGGCGGAGGCACAAGGATGTCGTCGTTGATCAAGAGTCACAACAGGTGGCATGGTCATGGATGGCATGGGATGGAGTCTAGAGAAGACAAACACTCGCTTCGCGACGCACTTAATTCCTTTCAGTGTTTGTCAGTGTTTACAGGACGGCGCCGACGCGAGGTTACAATGGTGTTCTGGTGACAAGTGAGGAATTGGGCCCCATTTAATATATGACACCATAAAAACATCTGCGCGCGCCCTCTGTCGCGTCCAGCATTCATTTTGGGTCATTACCAGAAATTCTGGACCAGCGCTTCTAGTTCCAGTTGGAAAACATCTTCCGTGTTCCATTTGAGCGTTGTAGACGCTAGGCTTACCGGCGATGCTGGCAATGGTTCTGAATTTCTGCTAATATTGTAATGATAATTAATAAACAATCTGTTCTAGTGAATTTCTACAGCAGCTGCATCCACGTATCGCGGGTGTAGCTGCGAGCTTCTTTCTTTTTCTATTGCGCTGAAAAACATTCATGAAAAAGCTTCTTCTCTAATCTCTGCTTATTCTTCCGATTACATTGGCTTTGGCCCTATATTATGCCTGGGGCGTAGTTCACAGCGGTGTCGAGGGGCATTTAATCTTTCATATCCCATAAACGTCTACTTTCGGCTTCATAAACAAGCACGGTCCATCTGTTTTACATCAAGATGTATTTAATCTTTCTACTTTCGCCTTCATAAACAAACGCCATCCGGTCTGTCCTCATTTGTCCTGATTTGATTTGATGTTCTCATTTGTTTACTTCACGACCTCAGATGGCAGGAGTTAGTCGAAAGGAGTACAACTGAAACATTCAAACCGGATTTAAGACACAACATAAAGAGATGAACTCTCGACAACATTTTCACAATTAGTTATCAGTTTAGGCGGGATTTTAAGTGAGTTAGCACTTATAGGAGCCATTGCCCGCATTTAGTAGTCGTTTGCTTGTCTGTCTGTCCGTGTGTCTGTCAGTCTGTTTGTCAGTTCTAAGCCTGTTCTGTGCCAGACTGCTCACCTGTCCACCGCTCGTGGGTAGGCTTGTCACCTGGCCGCCGCCCTGAGCCCAAATGAGGCCGCTGACGCGGCTGCCCGAGCGCTTACTCACCGGGCTCCTCATCGCAGCTCTGCTGGCTCGGAGACTAACCAGCCGCTGCTGCGATTCAGGGAAATATTAACACATTATAGCGACAACCACCGCCTTTTCCCGGCCCCTGCAAAAGGGCTGAGTAAGACGGAGGAGCGAACTTTAAGGCGCCTGCAGACAGGTACTCTACTCTGTCCTGCAATAATAAAACATTACGCTCCTAACACGGATGGGCGATGCCCACACTGTGGGGAGACCTGTGATATCTTCCACATGGTGTGGGCATATACTCAGAATCCCCTCCTCCCCCCTTCCCCTACCCCTTCCAGAGAGGCATGGGAGACTGCCCTCCTCAACTGCTCCTCGCTTGAGTCCCAAAGGGCTCTGGTGAAACGGGCGAGAGACGGGGCCTCGTCATGCGGTGTCCCGGACTAGGGACGCCGACCATGTAGCGGGGCCACTCTGTGGCTCCCAAACTCTTTTTCACAAAATAAAAGTTTTCACCACCACCACCTGGCCGCCGTGTTAGGCAGCAGCTCAATTAACCGTTAGAGGCTGTTTGGGAAAAGCGACATGGATCGCAACACAACCCAAGCAACCCAAGCCCCACCGATCGCAGCACTTGCAATAGAAGGGCAGGTTCGTATCGATTTTTCGCTCCACCACTGCGCCAGGAGTAGCAGGAAGACTCCCATGGACCTATGAATGTAGAAAATGATTAATTCCACATATTAAAGACATCAACGCATTAACGCTGTCCGAAAAACTGCCATCCGTGAACACTGCATCTGAACCGAAATGAAAACCCAACTGCTAGAGCAGCTACGCAAATCGACTATCATTGTTTTCTATGTCTGCTTGGCGCGCTCCTCAATAAAATCTGATAATCCCAAGAGTTTTTCCTCGTTAGGTAACAATTAGCGCCAGAAGGATACAATTACGAATACATGACAATGAGTAATATCTTAATCCACTTTCCCTTAGTGATAGAGTGAAAGTGTGAGGAAGGCAGTTGAGAAAAAGGTGCTTGAGATAGCTTGAGATTCTTGCAGAAGAAACATACTGCTTCAGACGATTTCGAAACAGCTGTAAACGAGACTGCGTTGCTAGAATTTATACCTGTTCCAGGTTGACAAAACGTTAAGTAATTCGCGCTAAGTAATTCGCGTCATTGGTGAGCGTGCAAGAACGAGGCATCGCACAAGATTCGAGAAGGTTTAGAATCTCCGACCCACGAGTCTCATTGTGCGAATGCTCACATACTTCGCCGTGTCCCCGAACTCTTGCGTGAACGCTCTCATGAGCTGGGCACAGAAAATGGCATGAAGTCTTCAACCCTTTGTATAGCCGACACACAAGTCGCTTGGGTTCTTTCTTGCAGGTGCTGCTCAACATGATGGAACTCGGTCTGGACCCTCAGCAGGCGTTGGGTAGACCACGGTTCTTGGTGGGATCCATCTTGAACACGCACCCAGAGTGAGCAAGCAAGAATCTTTATAACGCTGCTAGAAGAGTACAAATAGTTCAATTTATTTCCTCGGATTCTACTTTAAACGGCTTCCTCGAGAGAAGGCAAATGCCCGATTCGTCACAAGCTGCATGTAATGGCAGTTATCTTGCACGAGGTGTTGTGGTTTCGTCGGTGTAGATTGCATATTTTAACCACGCAAACTAGCAAGGACGCAGGAAAGAAGAGCTAAGATAAGACGCGAATTTCAACCCACCTTCCTTTCTCGCGTTCCTGTTTGCTTGCGTCGATAAAACATTCATTCCAGCTGCCACAAGGCTCGCGTTTTGATGGAGGCGAAAAGCTAAATGGCATCTGTGTGCTTTGCGATGTCAGTTACGGTAAAGATCCTCAGGTCGTCTAAATTATTCCCGAAACCTCCTCTACAGCACCTCTTTCTCTGTTCATTCACTCCCTTCCTTCACAGTGCGGTTGTGGCCTCTCCCCCGAAGTGATACAGTTACTGTACTTTTCATTTCCTCAAAACCACTCTCCAGTTTTCATTCCAATTCGAGCCAACTGGCCCGAATGTCTGCATTAACTATGTGTCTACCCTGTCTGAGCCTTTGTCTGTCGGTCGGTAGGTTGACAGCCGCACTGACTGTTGTAAACGCAAAATTAATTTATGGGTCGTGGCGGAACTCACACTATGGTGCTATAGTCACACGATTGGATACCCGCTACGGCTTGTCAAAAATGCTTACCAACTCATACAGCACTTACATTGTAATTAGGCTGAATGTGTAAACGGAAGGCAAGGTCAGACGCATTTAACTTTCACTTCTCGCACGCGCTGCAAACGAGCTTGCCTCTATGCCTTCCGTTTGCGAGCTGTCTTCGGAGCAGAAAAATTACGCACGGCAATTAAGATTACTTACGTGCTGTGAATGCCAAAGCATGCCGGCGGGTATTCGACTGCGGCGATGGCTTACTGCTGTTCTGTTTGCGCCTCCCGAATGGAAGTTGATGAATCCGACGGTATTCAAAGCCACAGTGAGACTGGTAGTTTTGCGCGCGAGTTGTGGCGCTGTGGCGATGGCGTAATGTTTAATGCAGTATGCAGAGAAGCTGGCCTGTTCGCGCCGGCCTGGGTTCGAAATTCGCTCGAAAAAAATATCATTTTTCTTTATTTCCTAATGATGTAGGCACTTCGGGTGATGTCATGAGGTCACGTGCGAGTTTCGGTCTTTTTCTCGTGGACGGTCAGTCAGTGCCGGACTTACTAATAAGCCATATAACGATTTGTCACCACAACGTGCGTCTGTAGCAGATGAAGCAGTTTCCCTTCGCCTGTTTCTAGAACCGCGCTGTTAGTCTTTGCGTGCGGTCCGCCACGTGAATGCCTTTGTTGCCACTTCGCGAGAGTGAGCGCAATTCTTATCACTCAGGCACACTAGAGACGAGAATCCAGAGCTGTTCAAGGGTGCGGAAATTTGCTGCCGACTGGCACCTGAGTACGAGCTTCTCTTTGGAGACTGTGGCGCTTCGGAAGCTCCGCGACCGCGAATGCGTGATAGCCGCGGTTTTCCCTTCTTCGGGAGCTGCCAAGCACTGGCGAACATATTTTCCTAGCGTGGTTGTGTTGCAGCGTATTTTGGCATTGTCATAGAGATGAAATCGTTGCGTGGTTCATCACATTAGGTTTGACATTGATCTTAATTACCTCTCATTGTCGTATTGGCTCTATATCACAGGGGAAACTTATTTGAAAGAATTGCATCCATTAACTTTTTCGCTCGCGTGCAACAGCATTTCCAAACTAGTGTTTACCCATTCTGCCTGCAGAAGACACCCCCGGCCCCCTCACACACACACACACACAAACAGGGCTGCATGGGGTTGTCGCCAGCACGTTGCGCACCAGTCTCACCAACTAATCATCTTTGTGAGCTTAGCTCAGTTCTAGACCTAACAGAATACATGTTTTGTTGTGATTTATTCAGGCTCCGCTTCATTAGAGCGCTTCCTTTTTACACATCGCAAAGCTAGTGCCTGTCACCCTACGCGTGTATGTCACCGGAGGACCGATACATCTTTAAAAATATCTAATAAACATGATCGAACGGAGCTGCGCACTGAGCTAGTATCAAAGAATGTAATGAAGTCCGGTCTTTTGTCTATTGTCCTGCCAGCTGCAGACAGCATAAAAGGTACCCCAACCAGCCCTTCGACGATCTAATTGTCCTCGGACGTACAAAGACAGAAACTTTAATTTGGTTGCTCGTGCTATTACGTCCTCGTACATGGTAGGTATTTAATGCGAGCAATACCAAGCTGATAGCCTGCATGAAAAAGACGAGCAAGTGGGGATCGAACACAGTCGTTCCTCCTGAAAAACTTGCCGCCTACCAATCGTCAACCCGGGTCCCTTCTGCAGATCGTTAGGCAATCGAGTCAAATTGATAAGTCTGCAATCGAATGTGCAAAATTATTAGAAGGTGAAAAAAGCAGACACTCCTTTTAAATAGATGGTAGTGTTCGTAAAAAACACTAGCAAACGACATATTAGCGCGGGAATCTTCTTGTTACGCAGCTCTCGAGTTCTTTGCCTACCCAGTCCATTGCTATCCGATATCATGGCAGCAAAGAATGATGCGTGTTAAAAATCAGTGGTACTATCTGGCACAAAGTAAATATCACTGGTGAAGCACAGCACACAGGTGCGTACGATTGTTAGTAGAGCACATCAAGATCACGAATAAAAGTTCTCAGGTGGCTATCCCCGTGCAAGGGGAGATTCAGTGGCAAGTTTTGAGGTATTTTCATTTAGTGATATATTGAGGTAAATAAATTGATAGCGACATGCATAGTTGCAGAGTAGTCTTTTTAGTTTTCCACACATTGTCTTTCGTCGACTCGCACTCCTCTAGAGTCCGTCTCTCCTCGGGCGCCGTGTTTTGAAGCAGCCTCAGCAGACGGACCGTGCCACATTCCTCCTGACTCGACATACCCTCCCTCCTCCTTCCACCGTAGCCACCTCCTATGTTCTTCCCGTGGTAACCACCATCTCGCTTGGGCTTTCCTCCGCTCTCGCCGTACGATCCTCTTTCCGTGGTAATCATCGACTTCCTCACATCCCATTTTTATCACCCTCCGGCTACGCCGACTACTACTGCTAAAACGTTGATGTTAAACCCAAGAGCCGGGCCTTTAACAGATACCGCTGTAAAAACCCATACAAACAACGTGTGTTCCCCTCGTGCCACCCGCGGGAACAAATGGCGCCTGTTTCAATCGGGTGCTGGAAATAAATCAGAGAGCGTTTCGCAGATAAACATTAGGTGCTCACAACAGAATCGCAAGGGAGACAGTACAGGGGAACGTGGGCTGGGCATTGTTTGAAGCGCAGGAAGCAAAGGCTAAATATTGTATGAAGAAGGGCTGAGGAATTTTTGACAAAACTCTAGGGCAGCTAAAATATTTCAGTTTTTGTGCAGAAAAAGTGATAACTCACAATAGCCAAGGAGGATAGCAAAACCAACGGGGCAGTATCCTGTCAATATTCATTCCATTTACCATTTCATCTAGCCGTCACGTCAATGGCACGAAGGCAACAGCAGGTAGGAAAGCAAAGGGCCGTACACAGGCGCAGCCGGCCTGATCGCGGCGGCACCTATACCCAGTCTAAGTAACACGACCATGCTGCGCCAATCCGTCGTACAAACGACGCCGAGTTTGTTTACCGAGACTGAATCAGCGGCGATCAAGCTCGCATGGCGTGTCTAATGTGTCTTCTTTCTCCGTCAGTGCGACAAGAGTTCGAGACTCGTTCATGCAAGTAAGCGGCATCAAGGGCACGTTTGTGTCACGAATGCAGTGACGTCTGTTGTGATGACCTAAATCCGTGGGAGAAGCGAAAAATTAGAGAGGATCAAAGAGAGTGGAAATGGACCTTTACAGAATACGGCCCCAGCAGGTATGCTGGGAACCAGAGTGAAGACCTAAAGAGCACGAAAGACCTAAAGAGCACTTCAGGCAGTATAGGCAGAGGATTAAAAGTGGATTAATTCAATTAAAAAAATCGTCTGGGGCTTAGATAAGGTTAAGCCTGGATATCTGGAAGCGAAAAGCGGCGGTGATGCTTATGGTTTTAGCTTTTGGTTATGCTTTATGATCACTTCTGTGTCGGTAGTATCACTCTCTTCTCCTTCCATGTTGAATGCGCACACCTATTTTCTGGCAAGCGGTTATATTGCCGGCTTCCGCTATAAACGCGCGCTTGCGGCGTACGTCAAACGATGACGCATAGCGCGCCGCAGCGTGCGCCTGTTCTATTGGCCAGCTCGCCCATCCTTTCAAATGCGCACTGCGCACGGCTGCGGCGAAAGGTCAAGCGGTGCCGACGAGGAGAAGCGGCGGCGCACATGCGCAGTAGCCTGCGCCGCGCGTGACATCACTCGTGCTCCGACATACGCCAGCTCACGCGAAGCGCGGTGTTATCTAGCGAAGTGAAGCGTTTCGCTTCAAAAAAAGCAGACCCTGGACCCATGCCGAAAGTGAAAAAGGCGTATCAGGAAACCCGCCGCGGTGGCTCAGTGGCCAGGGTGCTCGGCTACCGAGGCGCAGCACCCGGGTTCGAACCCGACCGCGGCGGCCGTGTTTCGATGGAGGCAAAACGCAAGAGGCGCCCGTGTGCTGTGCGATGTCAGTACACGTTAAAGATCCCCAGGTGGTCGAAATTATTCCGGAGACCTCCACTACGGCACCTCTTTCTTAAAGCGGATGCTTGGGAGAGTTGGTGCGATATTTTCCTGAATAACAGCGCGAACTTCTACGAGGACTGAAGGAAGACAGCGCCTGTCTATATGTCTTCCTTCAGTCCTCGTCTAAGTTCGCGCTGTTATTCAGGAAAACCTCTTTATTCCTTTCTTCTTTCACTCCTTCCTTTATCCCTTCTCTTACGACACGGCTCAGGCGTCCACCGACATATGTGAGACAGATACTGCGCCATTTCCTTTTCTGAAAACCAATTTTCATATCAAGAAGGGAGACCTCCACTATGGCACCTCTTTCTTTCTTGCTTTTTTCTTTCAGCCCTTCCTTTATCCCCTGCTTACGGCGCAGTTCGGGTGTCCACCGAGATATGTGAAACAGTTACTGCGCCGTTTCCTTTCCTCAGAAAAATATCTGGAAGCAATCGTATGATAATTCGATAAGCAGCGCCCGGCTTAGAACGCCAAGGCATAAGAAAAAAATTAAATTAATTAACGGTGCTTTAGCTTTGGTTAAACAAAGTGAGAAGCGGTAGCTTCACGACTTTTTAGCGTGGCAAGTCTTGTTATGCTGTTCGTTGACCGTTTCTTTCGTATTTTCCCGGCTAAACTGTCGTGGAGTTCCTCTTTCTCACTCGGTTTAACCAAAGCTAAAGCACCGTTAATTTTTGGTCTTACGGACAGTTTAGCGGCTACTTTCTTGCTCTTCATTCGACTCTCGCTGGGAACTTCCTTGCTCTTCAGACCTCGTCTCAGATGTAGAGGTAGCACCAACCGATTCAGCAGCGTGACGTTCGCGCCTAGCAGCGTCGATACGGCGCCGCTTGTCGAGACGTTATTCCCGCTCCTGCGGCGTCTCGGCTGTTCTCTTCGCCCTCTCCCGCTCACGAATTTTCCGCACACTATCCTGGCGAATCGCGAAGCTCTCCGGATCGTCAGGCGAGGCCAAGCGCCGGTTGTATCTACTGCGCAGACACCCTTGTTCAGCACCGAACTACATCGCTCTGACATCTAGGCGACTCCGAAGCTGCTATTTTTGCTCGCCTGAATGCGTGACGTCACGGCCTAGCACGTGAACACCACATGGTCACTTCGTGTCAGGTGCGCCAGTGCTACTTTCGTTATGTACTCCTTTTAGGAAGCCGTGATGTAACGGCGTAGGACGTGAATACCGTATGTCGACTTATTTCTAGGCGCACCGGCGCTCCTTCCGTCATGGACTAGGTTAAAGATGATGTGACGTCACGCACTAACTTGTAAACGCCGCGTTTAGGGTCCTCGGCGAGCACAAAGTCGATCACTTGACCAAATTTTGGCTGACCTTGATGTGACCTTGAAATGCCCTTGTCCTTGGTCTTTTACCTGTCCAATTGCTTGACCATTGGTCGAATCACTGACCATCCATCGGTTCTCCGAACTTATAAACTGAAGGTTTGACCTTGGCTGAGCCTTGAAGGTCATCGGCAACTCACGGCGATCTCAGCTCGAGATCTCTAGTAGTGAATCTACCGCTTCAGAAATAGCCAAGACGATGAAACATGTGCAGTGTACGGTAAATTAGAACAGCCACCTTCGTAAAATGGAAATTCATGCTTTAAAAGTGGTATGGCGTAAAAGTCAACATAGATTTAATATGTGAAAAGAAGCAGTTTCAGGATAGCACCTTTAAGGTTTACAGATTGGTTAGAGACATACAAAAAATGCTAAGCATGGCAGCACCCCACCCTCCATTCCCTCAAAATTGGAAGCTCGTAACATTCATTCATTCATTCATTCATTCATTCATTCATTCATTCATTCATTCATTCATTCATCAGGAGAGCGCCCCCCCTGTGTGAGCTACGGTAAAAGAAAATAGTTCGTATATGCTATCGTCGACGTCTGCCTTCCGCTGAAATCACCCACATAGCACCCTCCAGTCTATTTCATTTAGCACTAGCGCTACTTACACCCTCACAGCACAGCATGCGCACCGCCCCAGCGTCACGGAAAGTTAGCCGTGATTCCATCGAATTTTGTTCTGCTTCCACCACACATGGTAGATCGAGAGGCGGCAGGGAAAATGCAGTTCTTACTGACAGCACGCAATAAACACAGAGCGGGTTATACGCCTATGCCCGCTGGGCCAAAGTTTCGAGTTGCTTGGGCTGCAAAACGGTTTGGTGTGGTTCGGTTTATTGGGGTTTAACGTCCCAAACCAACTCAGGCTATGAGAGACGCCGTAGTGGAGTGCTCCGGAAATTTCGCCCACCCGGGGTTCTTTGACATGCACTGAAATCGCACAGTACACGGGCCTCTACAATTTCTGCTCCATCGAAATTCAGTCGCCGCGGCCGGGATCGAACCCGCGTCTTTCGGGGCTTGAGCTGCAAAATATGTTTACGTCTATTTAAGAATTATAGCGATTCGATCAGTAAACTGACAACCTTGCCATTCCACTTCAAATGTGATTTTATTACCGGGCAAAAATACGTATTGTACTGGTCGAAACGAATGTCAGTATATGATTGAAACAGCGCAAGGCCGAAGCTTAACCAAGAATTCTTAACCGAATGCGAAGAATGCTTAACCAACTCGCCCATCAGTTCGCGCTTTCAATGTCAGTCATCTCCAATAAAAAGCATTGCACTAAACAAATCCATTACCTACATAACCCACGCACCTAAACCAACAAACATTTTAACTAATTATAGGAAACATCGTCTTGATTGGAAGGGGTAAAGATGCTTAACCAATATGAATGCTTATGTTACCAATTAAGCCTTTAAATTACAGTTTAGAGTGTTATTAATGACCACTCATCATGTTTTATGTATAAAGCTGTACACATAAGTGCGTGTTAACCATTAGTCTTGAAAATTTTCCAGGTCCTATCATGATGTTTATAGTTCGAAACTCATTTTCACATCCACAAAAATCCATACTCGTTTACCTAACCATTATGTTGGCTCGTATTCTAGCACGTTTTGTTTCAGCACGTGAGTGTTAATCTACAGCCTGTATTGTGCGTTCATATGAGCCATATGGTTTATGCCTTGTGTAGGGTTCGGCACGCTGCCGCCTCTTTTTGTACATGTGTTGTGAACATTCCGCGAGAGGGCAGTGGCCTAGGCTGCGCGTCCTGTTTTGTTTTGTTTTGTTTTAGTGCATGCCGTTGAAAGGGGAGGAGCGGCTCGAACGCCCATGCTCTTCGGTTGGTCTCCCCGTTCGTTCTTGCGTTTTCCCTTGCCACTCCAGACGGCGGGGCTCTCTGCCGACATCGACCTTGGGCTCCTGTCCCCCGTCTTCCCGGAATCCTGCCTCAAGGGGGGGAGAAGACGCCGGCCATAAACAAGCGAGAACGGTCTCGGTTTCGTCGCGTTACGCGACGTGCTGTGTACTAGGCCAGCACGGTTAGGAACCGAAAGTGTCCGTTGGCCCCAGACGTCTGGCGCGCATCCGGTCCACTTGGCGGAGGATTGCGCAACCACGTAGGGAGGAATTTCGGGGTGAGGGAAAGACCCTGACATCGGTTCTGAGCTTTCCTATTCGTTAAAACTGATGTCAGGTGGGAAGCTGTAACACAGTTCAATTTTGCGTGTGGAAAGGGGCGCGGGATCGGGGTGAACTCGTGAAGAGAACCGCGCCCGAGGGCTTTTGGGCGCTAGCTACTCCTAGCTGGCAGGCGCTCGGTCGGGCCGAGCGCGGAGGTAGCGGCCGTTGAGAGCTGGTGCAAGGCGCGCCAGTTCGACTGTTGGGATGTGGTGTCCCTCGCCTCTGTGCAGGCGGTCGGCTAGGCCGGCCGCGGATAGTTTGGCCGTACTGAATCTTGTACCCATCTGTAAATAGCCTGTATAAAAGTTCTGCGTTTCTCCCTGAATCGCTTCGCCTGGAAGTCACTTCATCGAGACGACCTTCAAGCGGTGCATCCAATTGCTGGAAACCACCGGACCAACACCACCGGCACAACTTTACTCCTTGTCTTTCCATTCCTAACTCGGCTGTTGTTTGTGAATCTATTCGAAAGCGTTTGAATGCTGTGCACTTCACCCGGATGGCGAGGCCTGTCAGGCTTCGTGCCTGTTACCTGGACTTCAATTTCGATTAGAAAACAAAAAATAGATCTCAAACTGAAACAGGAGGAAGTCTTTTCTTTCTAGGCGCAGGACAACACAGGCGGTATGAGCAGCTGAACAGGAGAGCAAGCCCTCAAGTCCATTATATCTGAAGGCGACTGGAGAACAATTCCCTTTGTCGACCTCCTATTCCTTATGAAAAGCAGTAGTGCTACAAACAAAGACACAAAGGGTGAACACAGCGCTGTGTTCCCCTTTTGTGTCGTGTCTGTGTTTGTGGCATTTGTGTTATTCACGAGTATTTACCCACTTGCTCAGTTATCTCTCTTAATGTAATTAACTCCTGTTCCCTTTCGTCGTTGTCCTTGACCTATGAAAAGAAAATCTGATTGCTCGAATTGAGGCCTGCCTCCCGCTTATTGTTCACCCTGGGTTGTGCCGTCTGCGAGCATACTGATCGCACGATCACCAATATGGTAGCCCACGCACGTACTCCTTCGTCTGTTCATCGCAGTGGTCCTCTCACTGTGGAGTCTGACTTTCCGGAGGAGATACTGCGGTCGCTTTCTCGGAGGGGCCACACCACGCGGGACAGAAAAGAACTCCATTATGAAGCGGGATACGCCAACGTCCTGGCAAGGGCTGCGCGTTGGTGGATGCGGGACGAGACCACCGTCAGCCGAAGCCCCAGCGCTGACGCCATCTGGTGTGGCGCCGAGCCTCGCTGCGCCGCTGCCGCCCTGGGATATTGAAGACTCGGTGTTTCCTACCCTCCAAACACTATTACACCCACATGGGAGTAAAAAAAAAGGAATAAGTTCTCATTTAGCGCACTGCTGTTTATAAAAGAAAGTGCGCTAGAGGATAGCTTACTTGCTATTTACTCTTTTGTGTTTAGAGTGTATGCTGAACCTTCATGATGCGTCGAGACCAATCCCGTGGTCCAGCTATTGACTATTGTACGATGTATAGAGAAAGCGTTTTTGTTGGAAAGATGGAACTTTATTGGAGCTAGGGCTTCTGTCGATGTCTTTCATTGTATGAAAATAAGTGTCGCTTTCTTTCCCGCAAACCCTGCTGGCAGATTTGTTTAGTACTTTGTGAGGCACTCTGAGTACGCCCGGCTGATTAGCAAAACAGAAGCAACAAATGACAGGGACTGTATTTCTACAGCCGCGACGTTTCTACCTCAAAAAAGTTTTCGGTCGCTTAAGGTGTAATTCATTGTAGAAGTGGAAGTAGCGACATGCTTTACAACAGATATATGACGGATACTGATAGCACAGGAGAAGGCAAGGGCATAGATAGGACCGTTGTCTGCGGTTTCTATATACGAAATGCTGTACCATATAACCGACCAGTCTACTTTGTTGATCTTAATTACGTCACCAATTCGATATCGATTTGTAACCCCCTCAAAAATTTCAGTTGAGCAATGCTGTGTTCACCTCCTTGCCAATAAAGTACAAATGAATTATGTTGGTTTATCATTTATGGTGTGATATTGGGGGCACGGCGACGCCGTTTTAGGCATGCATCACTTATCGATCCTGATTCAGAAGGGGACTTCTTCTATTTCGTCGCCTACTGGCAGGCTCACTACCGTGAGATCAGCTCTGACGCACAGCGACCGCCCTTCATTTGGTCCACCGCCGGCTTTGCTGACTCTAGATGCCACCGGCCATTTCATCTGGCAAATTAGTTGTTCATCGAGAATCCACGTAATAGCTGACCCGGGATATAACAGTTACCAAGCAGCAGGTCGATTTGGGCTGCGTCAGGCTTGCACCACCTACTGGCGCCGATTGTGCGTGAGTTCCTTTGATGGCGCTACTTTTCCCAAATGACATGGCTACTGTCTGTTTGCGGCGTCACGTCGAACACAGCTATGTGACAATATAGAGCTCCTTCTGTTTCCAGTGTCGCTGTGTTGTTCCCCTCGCCTGTGTTCCTTGCTACTACATGCCGGCAGTATCGAGTACAACCTTGAATCTGCCCCTCACTGAACAACTCCGGTGAAATTGAATAACCCCCGATGGTCGAAATCACCAAAGTCCTCCACTACAGCGTCCCTTCCCTCACAGTCTGAGTCTCTCTGGGACTCGTAACCCCATAGGCCAACCAATCATTGCTATTGGCGCAATGGGGCGAGGGATTTCGCCTGTCCAGACGCTCCGAATGGGCGCGCCATGGCAAGAAATCAGATGTAGCCACGCCCACCACTCTCTTGTTTACTCGATTGACGCGCCGCATCCCGCCGCTGGAGCTGGAGAGAAGTAGTGAAAGGAGTGTTCGGGGCTACGCCACTCCGTGGACGTAGCTGTGTGGACTGCACAGCCACCGCGCGTCCCTTCGAGGCGTGTGGACGGTCGAAACTCCTACCATTTTCGCGCCAAAGGCAATTACATTTTTCCACATCCACTTTTCGACTTTTGCATAAGCTTCTACAGTAGAATGGAAAGTTGCGAGAGTTTGTATACGTTCATTTTGGGTGGAAAAACAGCGCGAAGGGACGGAAGACAAAGATTAAGGAAACCACACGGACGAGCGCTGACTCACAACTATTATTTATTCAGAAAAAATAGACATTTGTAGTTAAGAAAAGTCACGTGACCTGACGTCGCCCGCGCGAGTCAGCGCTCGTCCGTGTGGTTTCCTTCATCTTTGTCTTTTTTTTCACCCAAAATAAGCTTCTATCGATTGCATGCCAGATGAAGCCCAGCGGTGGCGGTCAATGGGAGGGTATTTGTACACGCGGTAATCGCTTGGGCTATCGTGGTTGCTGCGATGTGCCTATGATTTTAATCTGACGCTGCGAGGAATGGCGCGGACTGCGCACGCTCAGCAACCAACGTAGCACATTCCAGAGACGGTGTTATTGACGCATGCGTCCTTGGGTTGTTACTTTTTTTTCATGTACGCAGGATCCAGCGCATAAAAAGATTGTGCTCAAGAACCAGAAGCAGAAAACGAAGTGCTATTGTATCAAACTTTTATTTAGAAAGCAAGTGATCCGATATATATCAGGTAAAATAGTGGAGGCACACAACCAATACAACCTGAACAATCTAAAAAAGTATGTACTGCTGCAGGAAAAGCAGGACAGAAGGGTTAGCCAACAAACGCAAAAGCGGAAAACAAATTCATCGAAAAAGCCGCACAGAGAACTGGCAGAAAAAATAAACAAAGTTAAGCCCTGATTTAAAAAAAAAACAGTGCTGCAGCGAATGTGGTATCGCGAGCGCTACTACTACGCAATGTGCTGCCATCAACTTACAATTCTCAAAAAGAACGGGCACACACGGCCAAAACTGCTGAACAAGTGATAAAGCATCAAGCTTTATTTAAGTTGTTGCGTGGTTTCATTTGAAGACTAAAAACGTTACTGGCAAAACCGGACGACGAAACGAAACATTTAATGTGATTAAAGAATAAAAACTTGACCGAGGCAAGTAAGACACATAACGTGTGGGAATGCGAAAGCACGTTGCGGACGTCAGACGCAAACGTTTGGTGGCGGTTGGCGAACTGAGTTTATTTCAGGAAATGTGTGTTTTCTTTTTTAGTGTGAAACCAACCACACACATACACATGCGCGTATGACAGCGCCCGGAACGCTGTACGATGAACGGTTGCGTCAGAAATTTGATACCAAAGTCTTGGAAGGCATAGAATTGAAGGTACATAAGTCGTCGGTTCGAATGCCTGCAACAAGCAAGCCTCCAACTAACTTGACTTGCACATGTAAGCTCTATTCAACGAGAGATATTGCGACACCATCCGGAACAGTGTGCGACAAACGGTTGCGTCGTAGTTTTGGTACGAATATCGGGAAAACGACTGCTAGATGGAGGTCGGGCAGTGGTCAATATAAGCAGACGAACGACATGTATAGGATTGTCTGAAGTGGCGGTGCTCGCCTTGCTCTGTGAGCCACACGTTCACCTGATGACGTCAGTCCATTTTTCTTGCACATCGTTTGGATTTTCTTTGTCATTTTGGAGTACACCCACAGACATGACGCTCGATTTTCTCGGAAGAGGACTAGTAATGCTTTCGCATTAACATTTAACAGAAAAGACAACAGAAAGCACTGTGCGCAGCAAAGAGCCAAGAGCCAAGAGCATTAAAATATGAAAACTGATTGTAAAAGCCGTAGGAGAGAGTTTCGCTAAGATCTCGAATCTCGTGAGATGAAGTGTAGTTCTCTTTCTGACAGTGAAATTGAAGGCTGGCTAACTCATTGATCATTCAGTTCTTGTATATTGGAGGCCTATATTATCTCTCGTGTTGCATTTATTTGTGCTTTCTTAAAGCTGAATGTCTTGTGAGGTCGTATGAGCAGCGTGAGTTCAGAATTTTCTATCCCGAGAATGAATGCCAAGATGGTGGGACTGTTGAACATTTACATTGCAGTAAGGCTCCTCTGACTTCTCATTTGAACAACGACGTGTTTAATCGCACGGCAGAGCGATAGCGTAAATTACTTATTCTGTACTACACTGAACAAATGGCTGCTAGCGACGAGGCGTACAGATTCTAATCTTGTGCCAGGCTTGTTAACAGGCTCGTTTGCAAGGACGACACAAACATTGAGGGACACTGACAGCCACATCAACGTCTACTATTTTTATAATTTTCTAAAGTTGCATGAAATGCATTTATGACAGAAAAGACAATTTCTTTCTGCCCGTTTTGGCGACTTCAGTGACAGCTTGTGTAGATTACGTTGAACAATACTTCAGCGGCCGAGGCTAGAAGCTTGCGAGGGTAGTCTACTTTTTCTAATCGGCCTCTCAGCGCTAACAAACTGCTTTCAATCATGTGTAAATCCATTGCGAATTCCTCTTGCATCATGATATGATCAGTTTATGTTTCTTGTTAAGTGCCCTCGCCTTGCGCAGTTCTCAGATTTGCCTCTCCTGAAATTTCATGGAGCTATGGAAGCCAAGAGCAAAGGCGCCCGTGTGCAATGCGATGTTAGTCTATGTTAAACATACCCAAGAGGTTAGATTATTCCGAACCCTCAACTACGTCTCTTCTTTCTTTCACTAACACCTTCATCTCTTCCGCAATGGCGCCGATGTTGTGTCGACCAAGAAGTGAGACAGTTACTGCGTAGTTCCTCGAGAAACCCATAAACGAATTCCATGTCTACCGAGAAGTCGGGCGGTTACTGTGCCTTTACTCTGCTCTCCTTACAACCGATTTTTCATGTGCGGACGCAATGAGCTTGATCGCCACAACTACGGATAAGCGGTGAATGTAACCCTTAAGAGCTATCAATGCGAAAGAAAATTGGCACTCACAGGTGAGAAAACGCCCAACACTAGTCACAAAAAGCCCACTATGCGCGCGTTCATCGTGTGTCGGGTACGCGTCCGGATCTCGAACTGCAGTGATGAGCTTACATTCCGATTCAATGCGTTATCATTAGAACGCCTAGCAGTGCAAATAAAAATTCAGGGAGGCACTTTGTTGACGTAACGTGCTGTGAGGGTAAAGCCTTTGTGCTTGGGAGGAATCCGTCTGATTCGATGCCTTTCTGCAAACACTCGCCAGCGTCCTAGACAAGGAGAACTACATATGCGTTGGCAGGTTTAGGATCAGCGGCTTTTACCGGGAAATCGTAGCGAGTGTGAGATTCCTTTCCGCTCGGTTTTCAAATGATTTTCTGTCGACTGTCAAGCGGAAGAAACTGTACCGTGCTTTGTGAGATATAGTTTTCCAAGTGCCCTTGTACATGGCCTTCCACAGTGGAGGCCCAGGCAGAGATGTTTTAAAGAGGGTTAAAAAAATGCAGGTGCTGCCGGGAACAAAAACCTTCTTTTTTAAGCTGCACACCGGAACCTTACCGGTTGAAAAATTTTTAGGGGGCAAGGCATTATTTTTTTGCCCTGGGGATATCACTGTTTAATTTGCAGAAAGCCGGAAACAATTGACCACGTGTTTTTACACTGTTGTGAAGTGGTTTATATTTGGGATGTATTGCAGCGAACCCTGAACAAAGACTTACCACTAGACTCGCATGGCATCCGGTATACTTATCTGTAGAAAATGAGGATGGGGTACCGTTTGACTTAATAATGCTGATAGGCCTTCACTGTATATGGCGCTCCAGAATGGCAGGCTACTATTGTGACAAAGACGCAAGACCTGCCCGAACTTACTTTCGGGAAAGCACGGACTGTTTTCTGGCCATCCAGAAAGCCGCTGCGGAGCCTCCGGAGTGGCTCTCGAGACTAGAACCGCTGTGCAATTTGCGTGAATTTTAATCTGACGAAGCCAGATTCATGCTGGCTGACCACGACCGTGCCATGTGTATGTACATAGTGTTTAGTGTGTTTAGTTGAATGTTATGTGTCAAAGCCAGGTAATAAAGAAAAAAGAAGTAGCGTAGCCATTATCACGCTCGGCTGCGGAACGGAAGGATGGTGGTTCGAATCTCATCATGCACAAAGAATTTTTTTTCTGGTCTGACTAGAAAAACATGACACCTCTGCTGACAACCTTCTGTCGACAACGATGAGGGATTAAAGGCTTTCGCCTTAAAAATGCCCGACGTTGGCGACATCGAGTGAGGCTTCGAGAGAGATGAGGCAATCTGTACAGTGGAAGATGGAATAAGAGAGGAGGAAGAGAGTGGTCAGTTACGGTGGGTGGGAGGTGACGGTTAGCGAGAGAAAAACCGCGGTTGCTAGGTGAGAGGGGAATGGGCGATGGGGCACGGCGTGGCATACTATGACTGCCGCTTTGGATTGCGCGAGTGCAGAGGGGTATAGAGTTGACAAAACGATTGACAAAATGGATCATGCGGCATGTCACCTCCTCGGCACCCCAAATGCTAACGAATACAATGCCATAAGAATCGCATTCATCGGTTATGACTTTTTCTTCCTGTTCATAGCCAGGGCTTCCCGCTTTACGGACTACAAACGACGAATGTTATAAGGCTCCAAGCAACAATCTGTGTAAAACATGCTGCAAAGACGCACTCTCAAAGCCCAGTCCGGGAGGTCAACTCGCTATTAAGTGGAGATAGATTACCCGCATGTGCGTGGTGCGAAACTAATGCGTATTGTCCGCGCTGTTCCTCGCTAGCGGGCGACGAAGCACAGTTTCTGTGGTCTGGGAACGCAGATGCCGTCGCTATCGAAGTCGAGGTCGATGACTTTTCCCTCTTCAGGCAGGATAGTGAAGCGCTGCACGATGCTTGCAATATAGACGAACACTTGCACTTTGGACATCAGCTCCGCTGGACACATGCGTTTCCCTAAAAATGAAGAACAGTAGGTGTGGTTTGTATATAAGGAGCAATTTGTGTGACTACATTTTTCTTGAGCCGAGTCGCGATGGTTGACGTGGTTTGGTGCTGTTTATTAGTGCGTTATGTGCGCCAGCCTTGAGTATTATGATGAAACACATGGAATGGATAAGATCAATCTAAGGGTTAGGTAGATGCCACGACCATACATGACAGGACCAGGTGGTCAATTTACAGGACTCAGCACGTCTCGTTTGCACTAGTCAGCAGTATGTTCGCTGTGCCAAGGAGCAATATAGGCTTTATAAAGAAGGAAAACTCGGTCAATTCTGAAACGCACGTGTGTTTTGAGTTGTGACGGCAGGTTCCAGATCCTCATATGGTCGAAAGATTCGCAGAGGCCTTTACTACGGCGTCACTTTACAGCTCTTCCTTTATCCCCTCTTACCTCATTTTGGCCATCACGCTATCCGGGTGCCCACGAAAAATAAAACATTTAGTGCCCCTTTCGTTTACTGAAACCCATTCTTAACAATGTTGTTCATTTTGAAAATATGGCGCTACCATCGCCTTCACTGAAGTGAGACACTGGAGGTCCAAACGAGAATGAGTTAGCTTAGGGATTAAATTAATACGTTGCTTAATCGGGCGTGAAATATATACAGAAATAGACTTTTAAATTTATTCCTTGAGAATTTGTTTCGTTCATTTCCAAAAATGTGGCGCTACCATCGCCTTCATTGAAGTGGGATAATGAGGGTCCTAACGAGAATAAGTTAGCTTCGGGATTAAATTAATACGTTGCTTGATCGTGCGTGAAATGTACAGAGAAATAGGCTATTAAATTTATTCCTTGGGACTTTGTAGGCGGCTTTCTTGGGTGCCACCTAGAAGTATTTGCAGTTATACTCAATAAAGCTATAAATAAACATACCTTCGTCAAGCTTTTATTGAAAGGTGGAAATAAAGACGCGGAAAAAAGCGAGGCATTGCTCAAACCTGGTGTTTTGTGTCTTAATCAACAAATGGTAGCCGGTGCGGAGAGGTGCGAGCTTACCTATGGAGAAAGGAATGAAGTAGTCGGGCTTCTCGACCAGTGCTGAACCGCCGTCGGTCAGGAACCTGTCTGGATTTAATTTCTCGGGCTGTTCCCAAAGTTTCGGGTCCATGTGCGTCGCCCATATGTTTGACATGACGACTGTGCCAGCAGGGATCAGATAACCGCACACCATAACGTCTTCTTCAGCCCTGTGGTTTGACAACTCAAATGTAAAATCGAAATTTCTTCAGTTTCCAAAACTATAAAAACTCAGATTTCTCCAGCGGACATAAGAAGCTCATGTTCCTAATCGTAGCGGAAATAAGCTGCGCGCACAGAAAATGTTTACAGCTGTCCAGCAGTACATTATTTGTTTGTAAAATAAATGCTGCACTATATTTCGTTGAGGAGTTGTTTTTATGTTGTTTATCATTCCTGAAACAGTTGCCCAAAATTTTAAAGCTATAGTTATTGCCTCCGAGAATTAAAGCAAATGTAATTATTGTTGAAATAAAACGATGCTAAATGAATAGTAAAGTTTCGCCTCTTCTTTCCTTCTGATAGCAAAAGCGAATAGGTTCTTTTCTCTTCTTTCTTCTGCACCAGGGGTGCCCCGTCGGAGACGGCTCGTTATTACTTGAATGCTGAAGGTCTATAGGAGATGATACTTGCAAACAACAGAGAACTTGCAGGGGATATAAATTGAAGCTTTATATACAATAGTTTACATATATATACAAGTTGAGCAGTGAGCACAACAACAACATGGAACTGGCTAACATTTAGGGGAGGCCCCTACTCGGCGTAGCCGAAGATGCGTTACATCTATCTCCGTAGCCCAGAACCTCTTTTCCGGGCTCCGGGACCCAGTTTTAAAGACACATGGGCCCGACCCACATTCATCAGCATCCAATCGTGCCAAACTCTTAACACGATTGGTTATTAGCCGTGTGGCCCGCCCTCCAACTTCCTTAAGGCACATAACTCTCTCCCAAATGTACATACTGTAAAAAGGGCATCTTTTTCACTTAAAACATAGTACATTCCGAGAATTCACACACATACGGATTGGCCCCCTGGGTTACGTGCCCCGCCCCACACTTCCACCGTAGTAAACAAACTCTCTCCCCTATGGAAAGAAAAAGCAAAACACATAACAACAACATGTCAAAACACTGCCACGGGTACGTTTCTCTCCCCAGTCCCCGTGACCTTGACGCTTCCCGGCACTAGGGCAATTGTCGGCCCCAACCCAGCTGCGACTGTTGCAAACATCGCCCGGGAGCGCAGATCCACTTTCCGATAAGAGTCGGATCACAATGGACTGCCGAAGCCACCAGTTGTCCTCCGGGGTCGGGGCGGCGACATAAGTCGAGGTGGCCGCCACTGTCCCCAATTAAGCAGGTGGCAGTGCTCGTCGTGTGCGGCGGCGTCTTCTGCGCGCGGCCCGTTTCTTGAGCCCGCGTTGTCGTCGAGCCTCGGGGCTATCCCGGACGCCAGCCAGCTGCACCGCCGCCCACAGCTCCCATTCATCCGGACGCACCGGACCCCGCTTCGTTCGGCAGTGTTCTCTTCTCAAAAGAAAAGCGGTCGAACCTCCGAACGAAGCGTCCGAAACTTAATTGGGCCGCAAGTGGTGTTTGTGAAGCCGCGGTGAGCTTGTCGGCGTAAGATGAAACGGCGGCTTGACCTTTTTGTGCTCTTGGTTCTTCGTGCACTGGCACAAAGCGGCCGCGGCGAGAAACTCGCGTCCTTCCCCAAAAGGGGACAACGGGAGGCTTGGGTGAGCCCGCTCTGCGCTCTCCTCGCAGCCCCGCCGCCGGGGGCTCTCCGGGTTCTGCAGCGGCGACACCAAAGGCGACAGAAAGATGGGCGCTCCTAATGAGACCGCACGCATCCACATATCTCCCTGGGGTCCGCTCAACGACGAAGCCCCCCTTCCTTAGCCGCTAAGAAAGGAGGGGGGAGGGGGGGAATAAACACACATGGCGCATGCTAGCCCTCTACACGCCCCCCTCAAAATTCATCTAAGGGTTGCAGCACGCTTAGACGAATAAAAACAAACACAAAAAGAGGGCTAGTGGCTTACCTACAACGAACCCAAAAACGAAACTAAGCACGCACTTCAAAAGTAAAAACGTTTCATGCATGCTGTGGTCGTAGTACGGGTGTCCCGGTCCATTGGCTGTGCTTACAGTCAGGGCCACACACGTGCGTACGCGTTTCACACATTCACATACAGCGCCTTGACAGAAGTCCACGCTGTCGCGCCGCGACCAGTTACACCTGCATGCACAGCCCCGTCCTGCTCGCGAATGCGCACACATACACACAGACACTTGCAACTGAAGCATTCGTATGAGGACCGCAAGTGGCCGCGTGAGCCTCCTTGGTCGCACCGAGTGTCCCTGTGTGCACTCGAGCCGTGATGTGTTATCAACGAACACGGTTAACGGCTAACGGTCACTCAGCTCATGCGCCTGGTGCCGCCACGGGGCGAGAATTCAAAAGCTGCTGCCCTCCAGGATCGAAAACATCCTGGTCCGCGATGGGTCCGAATCCCCGCGCACGTGATGCCCCTGAGGGTACGCTTTCTCCGGCGTGCCAGTACAAACCGCGCGAAGCGTAAGGAGCATAGCCCCTGGTCGGCCTAGTAACCATACCACTGCGGCCGGTTTTGCTGCACTTGCTTTGGCGTACTGCCGCACGGAACGTATTGCTCCACGCGCCGACTTTCGGCGGGAAAGCCACGCACCTGCCTCCTGGTACTATGCCTCGCTTGGAGCCATCTGCACCTTTAATGCACGGGCAAACCTTAAAATTGCCGCTCCCTGATTGATCTACTCCTGCCGGTTTCGTGGCTTCGTCTGAGACGGCATGGGCTTTCTCGCAGTCACCTGACCCGAATTTGCCCTTCGGCCAGTCCCTACGCATCTCCCTGTCCTCACCTGACCTGATCAGACACCCATTGGGTGCGTTCGACAACTGCGCGGTACTTCCCCTGGTCGGCCCAGCAGGCCCACCTCCATTCTCTGCCTCCGAAGAAAGGCTCTTGCCATCAGTAACGCTCCTGGGCACTTCCTGCCCTATGCCCTGCACAGTGTGCCGTTGCCGCAGCGGTAGCTCTCCTCCTGGTGTTAGCTCGCCAACCTTCCGTCTTTCGTTGCTGGCCGTTTCATGCCGAACGGACTCCTCTTTTTCGCAGCTTGCCTGCGACCGGGTTTTTCTTCCCGAACTCGTGCCCTCGTCCCTGGCCTCATCTGGGGTATAGCTGATCTGAGCGGATTCCTCGTCGGAGTGCGCGATCACTGCCTCTAATACCGCGGCGCTCGGTTCCATCAGGGTGCTTCCTTCACTTGAAATTTCAGTTTCCCGATAAGCTGACTCCCTTCTTGCTTCTGCTTGGCCGTTTTCGTCTCGTTCTTTTGATATGTCGGAGGTCACAGCCTCCGCCATCAAGCCTGCAACAATTTGACCGCTGTCCCGTTTGTTATCGGTCAATTTGGTCTCGCTTACCCCCAGATCATCAGAATTTGGCTCCTCCCCTTCGTTAGGAGCCGCCCGCAGTGGCGGGAAATCTGTGATACCTTCGCGCCCCTCAGGAACCTCGTCCTCACTTCCTACGCTTTTTGCGGTCTTTTCGGAAAAAGAGGTGTTTCTGCCTACCGGCCGACTGCTTACAGCGTCCTGCCTGCTTCTTTCTTGGCCTGCGCTGGACAAGCATATCAATTTGCCCTCCAGCGCAGACGGCCTCACCTCTCGGGACTCGGAGCAGTTGTGTATGGCTAGTTGACTAGCTCTTCTAGACTCCCTGAGCTTAGCCACTTCGAGCCCTAGCTGCTCAAGCTTCGCTGTTACCACCTCCCAATCCTGAGGCAGCGCCTTTCCAGCATTTTGTTCTGCAATTTGCGCCTGCAGGTCCGCTAAGCGCGCCTTCCATAATTCCAATTGGTCCCTCACATTGAGTGTGGGTCGGCATAGATGGCCCTCCATACCGCTTCCGTACCCCTCGACTGTCCTAACGGCTCGAAACACACGAACAGGGACGTGAACAATGCGACCAAGGAAACTCACAGTTTCGATGCGTCGTTCCGCATGGCCAGCTCCTTGGGGTCGCGTCCACAGCCACTTTCCGCACGCTGCGATGAGCTGTCGCACGCCGCTTTACCGGTGCCCGTCGCCGTCACCTTGCTTTGAACCGCAGGTGATCGTCGAGTCTCCGCCTCGACGCGCTGCTTTCCTGACCGGAAGCCCTTACGCGCCGCCGGACTATCGCTGAGGTCCTTGCCGCTCACTTGCTCGCTCTTGCTCCTGAAGCTGTCCGCCTGCGATCAGCTGCCACTTGCCGTCGGTGTCCTCGACTGTCGCCGCTCCACTGGAGACGATGGCAGTTGACTTACGATGACGGGACCTGGCTTCCTCGACCGCTGCAGCTACTCTCCGCCTGCGCCTCGTTCTCCCAAACCGCCGATGCTCGACTTGTTGATGCCTGGACGTCTCTACTCTCTTGCCTTCCCTTTCTCCTGTGCTTCCTTCTGATAGCAACAGGATCCTGTCGACTGCGCCAGTAAAGTTTCGCCTCTTCTTTCCTTCTGATAGCAAAAGCGAATAGGTTCTTTTTCTCTTCTTTCTTCTGCACCAGGGGTGCCCCGTCGGAGACGGCTCGTTATTACTTGAAGGCTGAAGGTCTATAGGAGATGATACTTGCAAAGAACAGAGAACTTGCAGGGGATATAAATTGAAGCTTTATATACAATAGTTTACATATATATACAAGTTGAGCAGTGAGCACAACAACAACATGGAACTGGCTAACATTTAGGGGAGGCCCCTACTCGGCGTAGCCGAAGATGCGTTACATCTATCTCCGTAGCCCAGAACCTCTTTTCCGGGCTCCGGGACCCAGTTTTAAAGACACATGGGCCCGACCCACATTTATCAGCATCCAATCGTGCCAAACTCTTAACACGATTGGTTATTAGCCGTGTGGCCCGCCCTCCAACTTCCTTAAGGCACATAACTCTCTCCCAAATGTACATACTGTAAAAAGGGCATCTTTTTCACTTAAAACATAGTACATTCCGAGAATTCACACACATACGGATTGGCCCCCTGGGTTACGTGCCCCGCCCCACACTTCCACCGTAGTAAACAAACTCTCTCCCCTATGGAAAGAAAAAGCAAAACACATAAGAACAACATGTCAAAACACTGCCACGGGTACGTTTCTCTCCCCAGTCCCCGTGACCTTGACGCTTCCCGGCACTAGGGCAATTGTCGGCCCCAACCCAGCTGCGACTGTTGCAAACATCGCCCGGGAGCGCAGATCCACTTTCCGATAAGAGTCGGATCACAATGGACTGCCGAAGCCACCAGTTGTCCTCCGGGGTCGGGGCGGCGACATAAGTCGAGGTGGCCGCCACTGTCCCCAATTAAGCAGGTGGCAGTGCTCGTCGTGTGCGGCGGCGTCTTCTGCGCGCGGCCCGTTTCTTGAGCCCGCGTTGTCGTCGAGCCTCGGGGCTATCCCGGACGCCAGCCAGCTGCACCGCCGCCCACAGCTCCCATTCATCCGGACGCACCGGACCCCGCTTCGTTCGGCAGTGTTCTCTTCTCAAAAGAAAAGCGGTCGAACCTCCGAACGAAGCGTCCGAAACTTAATTGGGCCGCAAGTGGTGTTTGTGAAGCCGCGGTGAGCTTGTCGGCGTAAGATGAAACGGCGGCTTGACCTTTTTATGCTCTTGGTTCTTTGTGCACTGGCACAAAGCGGCCGCGGCGAGAAACTCGCGTCCTTCCCCAAAAGGGGACAATGGGAGGCTTGGGTGAGCCCGCCCTGCGCTCTCCTCGCAGCCCCGCCGCCGGGGGCTCTCCGGGTTCTGCAGCGGCGACACCAAAGGCGACAGAAAGATGGGCGCTCCTAATGAGACCGCACGCATCCACATATCTCCCTGGGGCCCGCTCAACGACGAAGCCCCCCTTCCTTAGCCGCTAAGAAAGGAGGGGGGAGGGGGGAAATAAACACACATGGCGCATGCTAGCCCTCTACATGAATGAAAATAGATTGGCCAACCTAATAAAGCCGAGGATTTAGTGCAGTATGGGATGTGCATTAATAAGTGGCTGCTTATACAAGTTTCTTTGTTGAAACACTGCACTGAAGAAAATTAACACACTCAGAGGAAAGATGAAGGAATGCATAAATGCATTAGTGTTCCTTCATCATTCCTCTGTATGTGTCCATTTTGTTCTGTGCAGTTTTTCAGCACAGATTCTTACCAGCTTGACCATCTAGCAGTTCTGCTGTAAACATCTCAGCCTTAATTGGTTCTGATGTGAAGGGACATAATTAGGCAACCATTTCTTTGTTTCTGATCATATAAGAACACTGAATTTGAAGACCGGCTTTATGTTTCTCGAAATTTTAATGTTACAGCTTTTTGACAGGGATGTAATAAGAGACAGCAAGTTAACTAAAGTGTATGTATTGTTGTGTGAATGCAAACTTTTACTTACGTTACAGTTTCTTGCCACTTTCGAATGCCAGTGTTAGTGTGACCTAAAGCCGGAATTACTATCATTTATATCCAAGGCTGGAGCCGATACTTAACCTTCATAGAACTTATAAAGAGCATAGATGGTGGTCATTCATGGTTCATGAATGGCGAAATATGCATAGCCACCGTAATTTCAAAAGCAAAAAAAAATGCTCGAAAACAAAAACTTCTGGCAGGGAAAAAAAGGAACATATATCTTCGATTTTGAATGCTCTAACAGTATCTTGATTTGGGCTAGTTTGTAACAGTATTTGAAAACATTGCACAAAAAAGACACGGACGACACAGATGTAGACGGTACAGGTGCTAACCCCCAACTTTAGTTTAGAAAAGGCCATTACTTCTACTATATAGGAGCCAATCACTACTATCATTCGATCAGCATGCGCAAAGCAGAACACAATAAAATGGGCTCGGAAAACAGCATAAGGGCGGCACTAGTTGGTACAGTATGGCACGTGAAACTAGCGAGCAGCCTCTGTTCGCCGATAGTTTTTTCCCCGGATACCTTCATGACGTCACCGGAGAATTCACTAGCCAGACCGTCTGCCCAGCCACCGAGGTACATATAAACACACACAATCTTCCGTGGACTTGCACGCCATCTACATGTAATGTCGTCAACAAAAGTGCTTAAATACTCGCCATCGGCTGCTTGGAACATCATTGGGCAAGGTGGCAGCGTGACTCCCACCATGCTGAGCAAGCATTTCTTCATTCTTTCCCAAGTTAATTACTATTATATGGCCGAATTTAAATGCTATCATAATAATGCGCTTCGCCTCGTCATGCTGTTCAGCCCGAATAGGTTGAAAAATATTGCCTGCACTGGCCTGCTCTTTCCGGTTAATTTTACTGTGCAATGAGGAGGCGAAGGTCAGAATCGGGAACCTGGTAATTCTGCTGTGACGCAACGGACCACGAGCTCCTACTGGGGGTTCTTCAGGGGAAAAAAGATGCCCAGGCTTAGCTTGGTTACGCCAAGAATGCGTTGCATATTGCGCGGTCTTTTTGCGCGAGGTATTGCTTGGCGGCACTCGATTTTCTCAGCAGCTTTTCCTCCGTGACGTATGGATGGATGGATGGACGGGTGGATATGAGCGCCCCCTTTGAAACGGGGCGGTGGCAACCGCCACCATGCTCAGCCGTCTTTTTTCTGGTTTTTTTCTTTTCTTTTTCTTTTTTCTATTCTTATTTTTTTTTTCACGTGGTTTGGTGACGTGCGTGACGTGACGCCACCAAACCACGTGACGTCACGTCACGTGGTTTGGTGGCTGCCCGGCCGCGCCCAAGGGCTGAACTGAGTGATTGCAATATGCTACGCATAACAGAACGGCTCAGTCGCAGAAAAACGTCAGTGGTATGCAGGTCTTGTCGGATACTCTGGCACAAAAGAAGAGTATACTTGATTCGCTTTAACTGCCTATTGCATACTTAACTGCTGCTGACAAAAAGTAATCGCTGTCGAAGATTAAGTTAACAAAATCAATGGAAACATTGCTTTCCCTACTGATAAAGCTTATGAGCTTGAAAACCCGAGCTGAAGGAACAGCATAATCATTCACTGCCTCAGTGAACCAGATGATGAAACGTTAGAAATGTTCTATGAAAGCGTGAGAATCTTTTTTTTTTTTTGAAAAAGCTCAAACGATGTTACTAGAAATGAGGGGTGTCATAGGCTTGGTTCTCCACAGACCGGAAAAATTCGGCCCGTAATTCTGAGGTTATTTGATTCTTTCGAGAAGACTATGGTTTTCAAAAACTCCAACAAGGTAAAAAAGATCAGGCATCTCTATCGCTGAAGATTTTGCAGATAAAGTACAAGATATTACACAAAAGGTTTGCGATGGCACCGCTGAAAATCGTCAACGGTTTGGTTTATCGTTTATGGGGTTTAACATCCCAAAGCGACTAAGGCTATGAGACACGACGTAGTGGAGGGCTCCGGAAATTTCGACCACCTGGGTTTCTTTAACGTGCACTGACATCGCACAGTACACGGGCCTCTAGAATTTCTCCTCCAAAGAAATTCAACCGCCGCGGCCGGGATCGAACCCACGTCTTTCGGGTCAGCAGCCGAGCACCATAACCACTGAGCCACCGCGGCGGCTTGAAAATCGTCAACGGAAACACAGCGTTAAACTAGGCCTTACAAACTCAAAATTTTTGTACATTAATTTTAATTGTGAGACAACAGTGGAATATTATACAGTACTCTAATGTAAATATCGAAGGTAATGGTCTATTCTGTAGTTGCGCAGCAAAGTCTTTGTATTGAAGTTTGTACATCACTCTCATAAAGTATCTCAGACTACTTAGAAAACGAATCGGCAGCGTTCTTGACGAAAGAAGAAACGTAACATAAAAAAGTAAAAATAAAGAAAACCGCAGGACCCTTCGCAGGTGGTAAACTTCACAAAATGGTAAAAATATGGTATAGCATCTGTTTGTGACCTCATTTCAAAATCAAAAATAAGGGGAATACCTAAAAAAAAATATACTGCATCCTCTAAGCTGCTGTTTCAAATAATCAATTGGTCAACAAATAATCAACGGTCAAATAATATTGGTACTTCACAGTATATCACTTTTTCGTCTGGCTATGCTCCAAGAAGCAGCCATACTTCCACTGTGCTGCCTTTTTGATGCCAGACACAGTGTATTCAAATAGAGTTGCCTTCATCGCAGAGTACCAGATTGAAACGAATGAGATAGCAATATATCAAAGCAAATGACGTTTAAAAATTCCTATTTCTAGTTGAGGCGTGACTTGAACCTATTTTCTAATGATGAACGTGACCCCTTTTAACCTGTTCTTTGGATGTCAGTGTTTATATTTCTTGGCTTGTATAACCTGTGTATTAAGGAATTTTATTGCTTGACTCGTAGAATTGTGCATTTAAGGAACTAATTCTGTCAACTGTAAAAACGGACTTGGTTTTGAATTTTCAACTTGTCTTTGTTATCGTGTTTCCGACCCCGCAACAGCCCCTCTGATGGGGTTTGCAGTATTTGAAATAAACAAACAACAATAAATAAATAGGACACCAGCGCACAAGTTCCTACAGCAGACACTGTGAAAACACGATGATGTGTTTGCTCTCGCGATATATTGTGGTTGCTTGCGCTTGAAGACCAGTGGCAGCGCGTAGGTCCATTTAATTTGGCTAGTTACAACAATTTAAAATGCGTTGCTAGCAAAGGTCTTCCAACGTGTCACGGCGTGCCGCATACTCACTCCCTGGGTAGTCCCATCGGCACCTAACTTCTCCAGCGGTACATCTCCCAGATGGTGGCCATGGTGTAAGGCATAGAGTGTCTATCTCCCCAGCTCGGGTTCCGGCTTCTGCCCACGATGCGGTCCACCTCTCCTCGAATCCTCTGTTGTAGGGTGTCCTCCTTGTCTGCCAGGTTGAGCAGGTGCCATACTACACTGTAGTGAGTCGACAGGGAGCCGCCGCCGAATAGGGTAAGCAAGTTTCCCAACATGTATTCCTCCGGAAGACGGAACGGGATAGTGACATAATCTTTTGATTTTCATCGCGTTTGGCATTAAGCCATGCCCAGAGCCTGCCCAGAGACTGCAACTCCGTTACTTAATGTGCAAACACCCATAATAAAATACGCTGTAAAGACGCTCATAGAGACTTTATGGCCTGTCTAGTTAGTCTATTTAGACAATTCAATAGACTGACTACTGAATACCTATAATAGTCGGAGGGTTTGTTTCGCAGTGCAAAACTCACTTCTGTTTGATGAACGTCTTGACAAACGGGATCAGGACGCCTTGGAAATATATCGCTAAATCTGATGATAATCCGACCGAGTTGCGAAGAAATTGGTAAGAGTTCTTAAGTAAGTGCATTAGCCTTTTAGCATAGTTTATACAGATATATACGTACATAGTACGTAGCAACTGATTAGCGTAGGCATATACCGATGTACAGAACATCGGTTGCGCATGCGCAGTGGCAATGCCCGGCCCCAACCATGCCACTTTACCTGCGCAAGAGGCGTCCGGTAAACAGGTATGTACGTCTACGCTAATAAGATTCCTGTAAGTAAAAGCCTTTAATAACTCTGTGGCGGTAATATGAAGCATATCAGATAATTACCTTTTGCTACTGACGGCAACGGCGAACAGCCTAGCGCCAGACGTAAGCTGGTAAGACGGACGAGAGTTATGAGCTATGGCCTCTGATATTGGGCATGAAGGCAGGGTTTGTGGAACCAGGCTGCACCATGCCGCATCGCCCAGACTTGCGAGGCCACATGCGTGAGCATTACGAACGCCGCCACATGAATGAACCGCGTTTCCGCTCTGATTACTAGTTCCCGCGAAGACAGATCACGGCGTCATACTGCGCGGATTTGGAGTGGGTACTGTTTTAAAACAGCCATCGAACTAGGGGATTACCTATTCTTCGTTGCAGTAATTGGAAAAGTATTCGAAAACTTGAGAACGCATTACATCGGTTGAAATACATTTTGGCGTGCATTACTTCATTCGGTCTGCAAATCGAATAGAGGAGCATTCGATTCGCTACTCGAAAACTTCGAATAATTGCACACCCCTACAAAAAATATGATCCTACAAATCTGTGGCGTCAGGCTATCAGTCGTCTCTCCTCCGCTTGCATTTCATGTTTTCTACGTGCATTGTCTCTAATTCGGCATCTCGAACCGCTGGATCATCGTGCGTTTCCCACTTCGCTTCCGCATCGGCCACTCCCACCGCTGAATTCAGGCGTCCTGCTCTTCGCTAGTTGAGATACCGGGAGCATCCACCACAAATACACGCTCGAACATGACTGACCGCAACGCGGGGAACGAGGGGCTTAGCTAGCGCATAACGTTGATGGTTAAATACAACCGTGCCTCCTCCCCGCATTACTACGGCGGTACTCGAGAATAACATTGAATTGAGTTCCGCCCCGCTAGAGGTGTTGGGGTAGTTTACAAGAACTACATACCACCGTAAGTTTGGCGAAATAGGGTCACAATGCTGTCCCATTAAAAGTTGTGTTTGTGTCGATGCACCACGAAACCCCTGCAAGGCGTATAATATTGTTAACTGGGACAAAAGTAGTAAATATCTATAGTGTGTCCTAATATTTGTATTATTTACCTTTAAAACAGCCATTAAGGTCGTCGTTTTGGTTGGAGGTCATCTTTTTGTAGTCTTCTATGAAGCTGATGCTCTTTTCTTCTTTGCCTGTGGTTGGACTGGATGCCACTTCCCGGCTGTAATCGAGACAGGCACACTGCTTTCATTCACGCATTTCGGGGTTGCTGTGAAAACAGACCGCACAAAAAATGAACTGACGGTGGTGGTGTGAAGCGTAAAATATCTTTTTTGCGTCCATTTAGCATTTCGCCATTCGTTAAGGAAATTTCAGCAGAGCAGCGTCTGCATTGTCTTTCGTTCAGTGCAGACTCAAGGGACGAACAATTCGGAACACACTGTTCTGTGCTCTACGTATTAATTTAGAAGCTGGAACGTGAACATTCCAGTAGAAATCTTCCTGGTCGACGATTAATCAGAGAGAAAAAAAAACTGCTACTGCGACCAAAGTTGCATGGGTGCACCGACGTTTTGGTGCCTACACGGTACCTTCTTCAGGGTTGACTGGATGGAACCAAGAGACCAAGAGACCCAGTGAACCCTGAAGAATGCCTCGAGTTGACACTGATACGTCGGACCTAATACGTAAATTTGGTTGGACTATCAGTTTTTTTCTCCCCAATTTAAAAGCATCTCGCAGCACTGTTTTCAATATTCTGAATAAAAAATTCGTTACGGACACACCGTTGCCAGTTCACTCATTAAGTTCTTTGTTTCTGTAATATAAAATTTTTCGTGCAGTGTCTGCGAGGAAAAAAGTTGACGGGACGATATGACATCAGATATGGCAGTGTCGCGAGTGGAAGATAAAGACGAGGTGTGTTTTGCCGCGCGCCGACGACGACGTTGCTGCTGGTGGACCTTCCTGTTTTTCTGTGCTCCCTGTCTTCACCCGTTCTCGCCGCCGGCCTGTACGTCAAGCCGTGACATTTGGTGGAGGTGCTGGGTAACGCATCTCATGCAGCGCACCCCGCCTCGTAGTTCGAGCCCCGTCCTAAGTCCTGGCCGTCGAGTTTTCTTGGAGGAGCCCTCGGCGGAAACTGAGACTCGCGCTAGCCGACGCCAGCAAGGCCAAGCGCCGGAATTCGGACTCTTGCCCGAGACATCGCGGACATCTAGGACAGCCAACGTCACCATGGCGTCCCAGTCACAACAAACCGACCTCGCGATTGCATCGAGGATCGTCTACGTGCCTCTCACTCCAAGATCTGTCGTGCCGTTCCGTGGCGATGGCCTTGACGATGTTGAAGACTGGGTCCAAAACTATGAAAGAGTAGCGCGACATAACGGGTGGACTCCAGACCAATGCCTGCAAAACCTGTACTTCTCCCTGGAAGCCACGGCAAAGTATTGGTTTGAGAACCATGAGGCTTCATTAACATCATGGGAGACGTGCAAGAGCGAACTGGTACGCACGTTCGCGAACCAGCATCGGCGACAGCAAGCTGAAGATCTGCTCCACGCTCGCATCCAGGGACCTACCGAAAGCGTCAGAAGCTTCGTCGAAGACGTGCTGCGTCTGAGTGCCCGCGCCTACCCGCGGGCTACTGAGGAGAAAAAGGTACGGGCGTTGATGAGGGGTGTCCGGAATGACATCTTTGGAGGCCTCATCCGCAATCCTCCGACAACAGTGGCCGGATTCGTCGCCGAAGCTACCAACATCGAGCAGGCATTGGCGACAAGAACCAGTCACTTTCAGAGACTGAGAGCCCTTCCTGTCGTCTCAAGTCTTGCCTCGTCTGACCTGGGCGGAGTTGGTCTCGCCGATGTTCGAGAAATAATTCGCGACGTCATCCGCGAGGAGCTGAAAAAGCTCTTCCCTACTCCTGAGCAGCCCGCCTCTGTCTCCATCGCGTCGGCCGTTCGCGAAGAACTGCGACATGCGCTGGCGCCAGAAGACGCCCCAATTGTAGCTGCAGCCGACCCACCAGCTCTGAGCTACGCCGCCGCAGTTCGTCGTCCTCCTCCCGCCCATCGCCAGGACCAGAGCGCTCCCGATTCCGGCCTTCGACGCCGTGAGTTCCTGCACTCGTCTGATGCACGCCTGGGACCGCCGAGACGCAGGAAGACCGACATCTGGAGAACTGCGGACCGGCGCCCACTGTGTTTTCACTGCGGTGAGCCTGATCACATGTATCGCTCCTGTCCATACCGCGAACTCGGCCTAAGGGGTTTTCACCGGGCCGATCCGTGCCCCCGCTACGGTGAGCAGCCCCGCGACATACAGGACTACCTTCGACGTTCTCCCTCACCGGTTACAGCTGCTCCTCGCACCTCTCGGTCGCCGCCACCTCGCCGCCCACCATCCCCTTCTCGCGGGTCTCGCCGTGAGAGCCTTTCGCCACTTCGGGAAAACCGAGTACGGCGACGCCTGGAGGTGGCGTTGCCGGAGTCGCACGAAGCAAAGAACCTCCGTCTACGTTAGTGTGTCCCAGCTCGACCGATGGTATCCTTGGAAACGCAAACCGTTTTGTAACCTCTAGCAATGTGAACATTCTGATCGACGGGCGCGACGTAACGGCGCTTGTGGACACCGGCGCTGATTACTCGGTCTTCAGCGGCAGTTTCTCTCGGCGTCTTCGCAAGGTTACCACCCAGTGGGACGGACCGCCCATACGTACCGCGGGCGGCCACATCGTAAACCCTGTTGGCAAGTGCACTGCCCGCGTCGAGATCCACGGTGAGACGTGCCCCGCCACTTTCGTGATATTGGAGAATTGCTCTAAAGATGTTATTCTGGGCATGGACTTTCTCCGTGAATATGGCGCCGTAATCGACATAGGGCAGAACAGGTTGACCCTCCGCGCACGTTCTTCATCGCCAGTACCGCCCCGGGCCACAGGCTTTGCGATGAAAATTGATGCCGACCATGTCCACTTGCCGCCGTTGTCGACAGTTTTCCTGCCGGTCCGAGCCGATACAACAGCATGTGGAGAAGGCGTTCTGGAAGGCAATGTCCAGAGGTTACTTACGCGCGGCATTGGTGTTGCGCGAGGGGTCGCAAATGTTCAACGAGGGCGAGCCAACATCTTCGTGACCAACTTCAGGAACGAGCCGCAGCACTTGACGAAAGGGGCAGTAATAGCCCAAATGGAAGAGCTTAGCGACGTTCGTGAAGCAGTTGCGCTGCCTAAGGAGGCGGCCCCACCCGGGTCACGAGACCCTACAACGTTGCCCCTGGATATCGATCGCAAACTTGAGCCTTCCCAAACACGCGAACTGCTCTCCCTTTTGCATCGGTACAACGACTGTTTTGCGACGACATCTCGAGTTCGACAGACGCCAGTCGCCAAGCATCGAATTATTGTCGACACCGCAACGCACACGATTCGCCAACCGCCGTACCGCGTTTCCTTGAAGGAAAGGGAAACCATCCAGGAGCAAGTGCGCGAAATGATACGCGACGACGTCATCCAGCCATCCAACAGTCCGTGGTCCGCACCTGTAGTGCTGGTCAAGAAAAAAGACGGGACCCTTCGATTTTGCGTTGACTACCGGCGACTCAATAAGGTGACCAAGAAGGACGTGTATCCACTCCCACGCATCGACGACACCTTCGACCGTCTTCGTCATGCCCGCTATTTTTCGTCCATCGACTTGAAGAGTGGATACTGGCAAATTGAAGTGGATGAGCGCGACCGCGAGAAGACCGCATTTATAACCCCGGATGGCCTGTACGAGTTTAAGGTGATGCCGTTTGGCCTGTGTACAGCGCCCGCGACATTTCAACGAGTCATGGATACTGTGCTAGCCGGCCTGAAGTGGCAGACATGTCTCGTGTATCTGGATGACGTCGTCATCTTCTCAACCACTTTCAGAGACCATCTGGTGCGTCTTGAAGCAGTTCTTCAAGCTCTTCTGAACGCCGGACTTACGCTCAAGCCTTCGAAGTGCCGCTTCGCATACAGTGAACTGAAGTTCCTTGGTCATATCGTCAGCCAAGTGGGTGTGAAGCCAGATCCCGAGAAAACGGCTGCCGTTGCATCCTTCCCTCCACCGTCGGACAAGAAGACCGTCAGAAGCTTTCTCGGTCTTTGCGCATACTTCAGGCGTTTCGTTCGAAACTTTGCCCAGATCGCGGCGCCACTTTACCGCCTTACGAAGGATAGCGTTGCCTTTGAGTGGAACGAGGAGCAACAATCAGCATTCCGCCAATTAAAACACGCCCTTGCAACATCCCCCATACTCGGCCATTTTGATCAAGACGCCGACACTGAGCTCCACACGGACGCCAGCAACAAAGGACTAGGAGCAGTGCTTGTGCAATTCCAGGATGGCGCTGAGAGGGTTATTGCGTATGCCAGCCGAGCTCTTTCGCAGGCGGAGGGAAATTACTCGACAACTGAGAAAGAGTGCCTCGCTGTCATCTGGGCCATCACCAAATTCCGGCCCTATCTGTACGGTCGCCCTTTTCGTGTCGTCACCGATCACCATTCGCTGTGCTGGCTCGCCAATATTAAGGATCCAGCAGGCCGCCTTGCTCGGTGGAGCCTTCGGCTACAGGAGTACGACGTCACCATCACCTACAAGTCCGGCCGCAAACATCATGATGCTGACTGCTTGTCTCGAGCCCCTGTGGAGCCGGCACCGGGAGGCGAAAATGACGAAGAGGACGGCTTTCTTGGGGCATTGGACACGGCAGATATGGCTGCTCGGCAACGCAGTGATCCTCAGATTGGTCAGCTGATGGCGCACTTGGAAGGCCACGAAGCTGCGGTGCCTCGCGTTTTCCAGCGCATGCTGCCGACGTTCAAGATAATGCACGGCGTATTGTACAAGCAGAACTTCGACAGCAGCCCGAGGTCGTGGCTCCTTGTTGTGCCGGAGGACCTGCGCTCCGAGGTCGCCCAAGCTTGCCACGACGATCCTACAGCTGGTCACCTTGGCTACAGCCGGACGCTTTCACATATTCGAGAACGGTACTACTGGCCGACACTTCCTAAGTACGTGCGTCACTACGTCAGAACTTGTCGAGAGTGTCAAAGGCGCAAAACACCACCCATACGACCAGCTGGTCTTCTCCAACCACTCGAACCACCGCTTGTTCCGTTCCACACCGTCGGAATGGATTTTCTTGGTCCATTTCCGACGTCGCAGTCGGGCAACAGGTACATTATTATAGCGACGGACTACCTAACGCGATACGCGGAGTCCCGAGCACTTCCGTCTGCGACAGCTGTTGAGGCAGCGAAATTTTTTATCGAGTGCATTGTGCTCCGTCACGGTGCCCCTGCCGTTTTGATCACTGACCGGGGTGCCGCGTTTCTGGCCAAGCTCACACAGGAGATCCTCCGTCTCAGCTGCACCAGCCACCGCCGAAATACTGCGTACCATCCGCAAACGAATGGGCTGACGGAGCGGCTGAACAAGACCATGGCCGACATGATCGCCATGTACGTGGATGTCGCCCATCGCAGTTGGGACTCGGTACTGCCCTACGTTACATTCGCTTATAATACCGCTGTCCAGGAGACGACCGGTATGACGCCTTTCCAGCTGGTCCACGGCAGACAGGTCACCACGATGCTTGACGCTATGCTACCGCACGAGCCGCCTGTCGACGTAGACGATGGTGCCCGAATAGTATGCGAGCGCGCGGAAGAAGCTCGGCAACTCGCGAGACTCCGCATCCAACACCAACAGCATGCCGACGCTCGTCGGTACGATCTCCGTCGACGCGACGTACATTTTTACCCTGGAGACAAGGTCTGGGTGTGGACGCCAGTACGCCGTCGAGGTCTCTCCGACAAACTCCTAAAGCGGTACTTTGGCCCGTATACAGTTCTTCGCCGCATCGGTGAACTTAACTACGAGGTGCTGCCGGAAGGAACACGACCGTCATCACGTCGTTCACCCCGCCCTGACATTGTGCACGTAGTGCGGCTTAAGCCGTATTACGCGCGATGATCGTCTGCCCCGAACTGATTTTCCCACCTCCTTCTACACTGGCCAGCAGGAGTTTTTGTGCGCGTGTGCGGCTTTCCGCCCTGTGCCTTTGTTTTCGTGTTAGCATCGGGACGATGCTTCTTTATAGGGGGAGGTAGTGTCGCGAGTGGAAGATAAAGACGAGGTGTGTTTTGCCGCGCGCCGACGACGACGTTGCTGCTGGTGGACCTTCCTGTTTTTCTGTGCTCCCTGTCTTCACCCGTTCTCGCCGCCGGCCTGTACGTCAAGCCGTGACAGCAGTACCATCAGATTTTACTTATATGCGGTCTTATTATAATCTGTTTCACTGACCACTCTATTACAGTTCGGATTCTATTCCAATTCTACCCGCCACGGTGGCTCAGTGGTTACGACGCTCGGCTGCTGACCCGAAAGACGCGGGTTCGATCACGGCCGCGGCGGCTGAATTTCGATGAAGGCGAAATTCTAGAGGCCCGTGTACTGTGCGATGTCAGTGCACGTTAAAGAACCCCAGGTGGTCGAAATTTCCGGAGCCCTTCACTACGGCGTCCCCCATAGCCTGAGTTGCTTTGAGACGTTAAACCAAACCAAACGAAACCAAAATCTATTCCAATTCTGATTATATTCTTATTACGTTTCTACTCGTAATCGCTTCTTTTATTATTTTTCTATTCCATTCCAATGCCAGTTTCACTCCATGCTGACTCCGCTTATTATTCTTGTCCTGTTTCCACTCTATTCTAATTCTCAACTTCGTTCATAAATAATTAGACATTCTAACTATTAAAACTACTTCATATAGTCGCCTACATCTATTACTGCTGATTTTATTTACTTGGGCACACTAATTACTTTTTTTTCCTAACTACTAATTGCAGACAACTAATTAACTCTATTCACAGCATTACACTTGCCACTGTACTCCTGCTAATATACTGGTACAACTATCCTTTTTATTATCTTGTACACACTTAAAACACCTTTCAGAGCGAGGCTTCACACTGACGACGACGAGGCCAGACATGTTTAACCTTCATTGCACTCCTAATGCCAAAAACGGAATAGTCGAACCCCTGGTTATAGGCCTTATACTACGCACACGCGCAATGCTTCGTCCTTAGCGCTGCCTAAGTAAGAAAACGAAGCCAAGCTCCCTTCCCCTCCTCACCCCAGATGCTCACGTGGACATCTTCCTTTTGTGTTTTCTTGAGAAGACAATGGACTTGGGTCACGCCTTAGGCGCTGTCTATCGAGCTTTAAGCCAGCCATTCTTATCAAAATTAAGTAAAAATCGCTGGACACCAAAGGTACGACGCAATAGCACTAATCGGTCCCTTCAGAGTCCTCGGGTCATAACTGCAATCACTTCGCAGACATGGACTCTGTTCTTTACTTTATTTCAGTGCGGTAGCCTTAAAGGCTTCGTTACACAGCAAATCCGGCGCCAGTGTTCTCGACGTTGGCGTTGGGAGCAAAAAATTACGAGCATGACTCTGGCAGGCGGTGCCCACAAAGCAACCTAGGTCACGTGACCTTAAAGCGCCATCCCAACCTGCCCACCGGATAGTGAGGAAACTGCCCACCGCGGCAGGTGGCACTTCATGATTGGTCGCTCGGGAAGAGCAACCTGGGCCGCTCAAGGCCCACCGCTGGGAGCACCTGCCATCGCAGGGCAGTGGCGCATCGCCTAACCGCTGCCTCACTGCGCCAGGAGAGGTATGAGATCTCCCAGGGATCTGTGTACGTAAAGTCAAGGATGACCTTCTGAATATATGGGAATTTACCAATTATGCTATCGCGTCATACACTTAACGCGGAGTTTGTGTGTGCCCTCGTGTTTTCATTTTTATTTTGTTACTTTTTTCATGCGCCACAAGGCACACAAGGCCTGCCTGTAACCTAGTCGAAGCAACGTGTGTGCCTCCCAGACTTTAGATGTTCAGGGAGGTCGGGTAATGCAGGGGTATGGCGGCCTGGTGTTTTGTGGCGTAAGCATGTCTAGATTTTTCTTTTCGGCACTATTCCCTTGCAATAAATAAAAAAAAAGTTCCCCAGTGGTCGAGTGGTAGCACGCCCGCCTAACGACCCAAGGGGCAGTGTTTCGAGGGCTGGCGGTGGTGGTGGCAGCAATAATTTTGTACTGGGACTATTTACGATGACGAATATTCTAGAGGATTTTAGAAGACCCGAACTGGAGGCTGCTGCCGCTCGGGTCCTGATGACCAGGTTCCTCTGGTCGTCGGGGTCTCAGCTGGGCAGCACCTCCTCCCCTACTCATGTGTCGGGTCGGCTCGACCATTTTTCTTTTCAGCTTAATTTCTTTTTCTTCATAGACACTATGTAATGGCGACGGAACGAAGTCCCCACCCTGTAGACCAATGAGTTACTATGTAGTGAATCTAATAAAGTCATCACTCTTGGACAGTGCGGTCGTTGTGGGATGTTTGAATTGCCCGAGCGAGGTAATGACGTGGTGACGTCATGGCCCTCTCGACCATTCTCGGTTTTCTCGACACGCCAACAACGCTGGTTTCTTCCAACAGCACCAAAAACGCTGAACGGGATTGTTACCGCTATCGCCTCAAAAGCCGCCACTGTGAGGCGTCAAAGTTAGTCTTGATGGTTGGGCCCTACGACTGCATTATCTTGGGAGCTTCTCATCTCTCAAGAATGTGTGCGAAGGAGTGCCTCGAGCAACCATGCCATTGTTATGGTCTCATGCTCGCCTGCTGACCCGAAAAACCCGGGTCCCATCCCGGTCGTGGTGGTTGTATTTCGATGCCGGCTAAATGCCAGAGTCCCGTGTACGGTGCAATGCCAGTGCACGTTAAAACACTCTAGATGGTCAAAATTGTCCGGAGTCATCTACTGCAGCGTCCCTCATAGCCAGAGACGCTTTGGGATGTTAAACACCGCAAAGCCAACACAAAACGAAAGGGGAATCGGAATAAAAAAAGGTTTGGTAAAATTGGCAAGAACTGCCCCAAAGTGCGAGCGATCAAGCACCCGTGCATTTATACTGGTTGGACCAATTTTTTTTTATCGTTTAGACTGAAAGGTGCCTTCAACTCTAGAAATAGCCCTTCCAAACTACTCGCTCCAGCAATAAATAGTCCAGTGCAAAAGACGGGAACAAACCCAAAAACTCTGGGCGAGAGCAGTCTTGAGCATAAAAGAGTTTATTAACGCGATTTTTGTATAATGTGAAACTTCACTATAATAATCAATATGTCTGCACAACTCCGGACGATAGGCTTGGTTTTTTTTTGCTATTAATGTCCTTGCTATAGTCAAAAGCATTCCCCATTTTTGTATGCCAGTTTTAACTATTCGATGCAACCGACGGAAAAACCTTAAAAGAAAGATTTTGCTACACTTAAGAATAATGGACCATTACCTTCATTATTTCCATAACAGTCCAACACCATTTCCCAATATTCAAAATTTTAGTCTAAGAATGTTGTACATGGAGACGACACACAAAAACAGAACTGGTTCCAACCTCTGTATATAGGTAAGTGTGCAATCCCTGCCTCGTCCTTTGTAATAAATTCATTCACTTTCGGAATATCTGCTAACTAGCCCTAACTAAACTAACATATTATCGCTGTAGGAGAAGCGGTACCTAAAGAATTTTCTGACGTCGTCCACTAGCCTTCTTATTTGGCCAAACTGGGTGAACAAGAGAGTGGTGATGGACCTCAGGCCGATGGGCATGACCGCGGTGAAGGAGCCTGCGGCCAAACACCGGAAGATCCTCACGAGCAGGCTGTCCAAGAGGGTGCGCCTCTCGTCATCGAAGTCGTACCGCGATCCGAGCAGGAGCGCCGTCATGCTGTTGGACACGCTGGGAAGGACGAGATCGGCCACGCTGATAGCTTCTCCCTCTGCTTCTGCTATCTTGTGTACCAAGTAGACGGCTTCATCCTATTCTTGCAGAAACAAAACAAATGTTTATAGCCACATGCAAAGAAAAAACTTTTACGTGCCATAAGTAAAATGCGTATGGTATGCGTACGGCATACATTTGTTCATGGTGGAAAAAAAACAGCGCAAACTAAGACAGAAAACACAGAAAAGAGGGGAGACACTACAAGCGCTGACTCGCAACTAATGTTTATTAGAAAGAACAGAACAGAATATATACAAAAACCACCCACGACTGCGCACGTCATAACAGATTACGTGCAAGGCGTGCAAGATGATCTAAACAGGAGCATCGCGCGTGTGCACCCGGTTATTTAAGTACATAAATTCCAAATCTGACAAGGCCACTGAAGGATCACTCGCGCACCGTTTGCCGTTTTTTCGGATAAAGAACGCTTCCATCAGCTCCCGGGTCAATTTATCTTGGTGGAAAAAAAGCACATTAGTGTTCGGGAAAAGGGGTGTGCATTTGCAAACCACCATGAATTTTTTTCTACTATGAATTCACACCAACTAGCCGAAATGTCTGCTTTGATACATTTGTTCAACATATTATGATCATGGAAGACAGTTGGGCTAGTTGGTGCGTATTCGTTTGTGACTGCGACATTGCAACCAGCGTGGAAAGCACAAGGACAGCGACAAAAGGAACCGACGGGACAGCACGCTAGGACAGCACTAGCGTGCTGTCCCGTCGGTTCTTTCTGTCGCTGTCCTTGTGCTTTCCACGCTAGTTGCAATGTCGCAGTCACTAACATATTATGATATAACCTGCCATTAGACGGCTTTATCCTGTCCTCGCAGCGACTAAACAAACGTTTATCGCGACGTGCAGAGAAAAGGTTTTGAGCGTGGCAGATGTTTCTTTACCCTTTTATGATATAGTCGTCGCAGAACCTCGCTAAATTTTGCACAGGCTAGCATTCCTCGAATCATCGCGAAGTGAACGGAGTAAAAAAAATGTAAGATTTTTAAAGACCACGCCAAATAAATGCTGGGAACTGGTTGTGAGATAAAAGGCTTTAGGATGATTATGAACACGCTAAACGGTGAACAATGTCGATGCCGAACATTCTTTCTAGCTTCTAGCCACTTTGTACTAATTAGTTACCAGGCTCCTATCCACAGCGATGGATCCAGGGCGTCGTGACAGTGTTACTAATATGTCTGTAGCAATGGAACCTGACTCATGTGACGATTACAAATTCCCGTGTCACCTTCTGATTTCTGTTATTCCCCGCGGGCCCATAAAAGACGTGCTGTTCAGGGTCATTCAGTTCAGGGTTGTGGTAAGTGGTCCTAAAGGTGATCCCCACTGGCAGCTTGCGCAACTACCCCGGCTTTTTACATTGCGACAAAGCATGGGACTTCTCTTTCACAGTTAAAAAAAGACAACTGTGAACAGGAGGCAAAAAGAAGACAAGGCGTTGACCTTTTCATTACTAAAGCATCCCAATCCTGAATAGGTACTTGTGTGGCTTAGAACAGGTGGTAAACAAAGTCGAATATTAGGGGACGTTTTTGAAACATGCTTCTCTGACCTTAGAGCGAATGAAATACCATGAGCGAAGCGCCTGAAACACAGGTGACCGAACGCAGTGAAATTTAGCGCTTATTAGCGCAAGAAAAGACATAAATATTCCATACCAGTATTACACTTCGATTACTGCATTACACTGCGTCCAAACCTGTATTACAGGTGTCATGCAAGCAAGCGCGAATACCACATTAACGGAAGCCGTGGCTTCACGCTTATATCTTCCACACCTCTGCCAGAAAGTAGTTTTTTTTTTTAACCAGGATTCTGAGCTAAGCGCGCTGCTTGCATATTGTAGAAACCGGGAAATACGTATTTAAAGCACTCCAAAAAGAAAAATTCTACAGAGAATAACCAACTAAAATGGTCTGTATGGAAAACTAATTCACAGGGAAAAAAGTACGAATGGCTGAGCAAAAGCAAAACTTACCGGAGCACTTCAGGTTCTTACGTGCAGCTAATGAGGAAACATTTCCCACGCTTTTAGCAGTAGTTAAGTACAACACCAAGTAATAATTACAAGCCATTAACTATTATAACGTTTGAGTATTATTAGCGCATAATAATTTTCTATTAATGTTGATTTTGTACAGGTAATGGCTATTGAATAATAAATAGGACTGTTATTGTAAATAGTGCTACTTAGTGTTACTAATAGCCATGTAGCTCTGACTCACTAAATTCATTTAGGTATATCGACCAGCCTCAACTATCTTTGACACTCTAATGGCTGACCCTGTGAGGTCATGAGGTTTTGTGCCATCACTTTTTGTGTCCACGCTGGGTTCAAAGTTGAAAGGGACTTCTAATGCTTCCGAATTAAAAGTAAAACGAAAAGAACAAAACAAAGCAGATCAGGTCGAGTGAGGTTCAAAATGTTCGAAGCATTAGAAATCGGAACCTCGAACAGTTTGCCGCAAATTTTCAAGCAAATGCGAGAAGGTGAACGGGTCTTGATCACTGACAGTAGCATATTCGATTCAAATAAAAAATAGTCACACATGTATTTCGAACCGCCAGGCACGGTCACGGTGGGCGCAGTCAGGTGTAGGAAGTCTTTTAGAGCACTATAAGGTGAATTCAGCGTCTTGCTATAGCCTCATGCTTTAAAAAGGACAATATGCAACTCGTAATCAGGAAATTATTGTTCAAAGAACTAACAGATAATGTCTTTAGATACAGCACGTGAGGACCTCAGGAATAAAGTTGCTTTTCGAGTGATCAAACATCGTCTCCAAACTACATTCGAAACAGCAGTCTGCGAACGGTTCCTTGTGATCGTCATCATAATTATCTGCATTACGTACACTACAGGATAGAAGCATGTCCAAAAAGTTTCACAAATCTAGCTATACCACGTGTCTTATAAGTTTTGTTATCTAACCTCCAAAGCTAACGTTCGGTAGCTTCCAGTGGCGCCTTCTTTCCCTTAAAATAAACAGGTTTACTCCTATTGAACTTTGTTTTCTACATTACATCGCTCACATCCGTTAGTGGATTTCACTGCGAAGAAATAGTTTCGAGACTGAGCGGGGAATGAATACCTTAGTAACCTCTGATTTGCGGGTGACATTGCTGTGCTAGCAAATTCCAGGGATATATTTCATACTTTCAATGAGACGCTACATGGATAAAAATTAAAAGGTATGCTCAAATAGTTAATGCAACCAGAAAAAGAGTAATGTAGAGCAGCATGGGAAGGGAGCAACTGGATAAGGTAGATACACTGCAGAGGCGGTTGTAGGTCTGTAGTGCTACTATAGATAGCTTTAGGTCACGAATGGATCCTGAGGACACAAAAAGCATCATCATCATCATCCTGAGTATTCCCACTGCACTATAAAATCCTTTTCGATATGCCGCCGCGGTGGCTCAGTGGCTATGGTGCTCGGCTGCTGGCCCGAAAGACGCGGGTTCGATCCCGGCCGCGGCGGCTGAATTTCTTTGGAGGAGAAATTCGAGGCCCGTGTACTGTGCGATGTCAGTGCACGTTAAAGAACCCCAGGTGGTCGAAATTTCCGGAGCCCTCCACTGCGGCGTCTCTCATAGCCTTAGTCGCTTTGGGACGTTAAACCCCATAAACCAACCAACCAACCTTTTCGATATCTCTCTAAATAACCCTCTCCTGTCCCAGCTGCGGCCACTTCATCCCCGCAAATGTTTTATCTCATCCGGCCAACTAACTTTCTGCCGCCCCCTTCTACGCTTGTCTTCTTTTGGAATCCACTCCGCTACCCTTAAGGACCAGCGGTTATCTTGCCTGCTGATAACATGTCCTGCCCAAGCTCATTTCGCCCACTTCTTCCTCTTGGTTTCGGCTAGGATGTCATTAACCCGCGTTTGTTCCCTCACCCACTCTGCCCGCTTCCGATCTCACAACGTTACGGCTAGCGTTTTTTTTTTTTTCATTGTTCGATACGTTGGGCAATTTAAGCATGGCAAAGACTAACTTTGGCTTTAAACAAAAGAGACTGTTTTAAAAAGTGGACGAGAACACTTCAGGCGTAGTAATAAGCAGCAACACGGAGGAGGGTAAGCACCTTTTTGAAGTGTTCAGTGACCCGACATAATTACTCTCAAACAGGTTTCCCATTTGGTTTCCCCATTGCCGTCAACGGAGCTCAATTCGAAAGGTACTAAGTGTAGCATAAAAAATACCTAATCAAAATAACTGGACAGTCATTTTTTTTTTCTGCACATATGACTCAACAGGCATAGCTGTAGAAATTCTTTTCAGCTTAGTTGCGTTCTCAAGGTGCCAGATTTCCAGCATTTCAATACACGGGTGATTTAAACCGTCTGAACCTTAGCCATGAGTCGTGACTCACGCAATTTCCAGGTGATATGCGTACCTCTCGCCCTGTCCCCTTCTACGGGAGGGTGTTTTGCTAAATAACCAGCGTTTTTATTTTGTTCTCATTATGTTAATACAACAGTTATATGAAACATTTTGTTTCATTATACGCATACTGATTGCGTAGAGCATGCACAGGGCACTTCATTCGGCAAAGTGCCGATGCGGCGCGCTGAAACACAGTGTTTCAAAGCAACACATTTACAGATGCTTACCTCAGCTTGTTGTTCTAAGATTTTCCCACCGTATGAGCCAAAATTAAGGGAACGAACACAAAATCTTCTGTTCTCGACCCACGGCTTTCCATTGAGATTAGCCACACCTGCGAGAAACGATCAGTTGTGGTGATGTTCAGCAGAAATAAGCTCGATAATAATTCATGTGAAACGTACCCTGAAGCCGTACAGAGGAGATCCCTCGCTTTAATGTATCATCTACTGTTAGCCATCTGCGCAAGCGCGGAGTAGTTAGTATGTTTAGGCTCGGTAATGTCGCGAAGCTTGCGTGAAAAACGTTTGTAGTCGTTCATAACAGGCTGCTTATTTGAATGTTTCATGCTCCAAAAGGTGAATTTCTCCACTGGTGTTGCCCGCTCGGAAGCGAGGTCGTTCGTCCTTAATTAGGGCTTCAGGAAATTGACTACGCTCTGTGTTTTTTAAGCACCACAAATGGTTCAGTTGCAAACCATGTCCCAATCACCTGTGACTCCTGCATGATCGAAGACTAGTGCCTTAGGTCGCCGCAAAATTTTCCAGTAGCCTTCCGAGATGCTCACGAAGTCGTTCAGTACGACAACATTCATGGCGCCTAGCTTCACCCTGAAAGCAAGATAACATGTGTTTCACATACACGAATCATGCTGCATTTATTGATTGATGTAATTGATTTTATTTGCTGAATTACAGTCGAGCCCACTTAAACTGACGGTCTCGCCCATCCAGTTCTTTGTAAGTGGGCTTCCCATATTGCCATATTGCAGTCGAAATTACAGTAAAAAAAAAGGTGTGTCTATATTTTTAGAAAGCGCATTATTGGCGTGGGGTTCTTCAAAGTATGTCCCATCGATGTACTTTCCGAACTCTCCAACTAGGTCAGTCGCTTTCTGCCGAGACCCTTTGCGACAACAGTCAGCTTTAGTCTACACCTACCCCCACTATCACCTTCAAACGACATAGAAGAGGTAGAGAGTGCCAATCGTCCGGCCTACAGGCCAGCCCTCCTATGCCAGTGCACAAAGCCTCCTTCAACTTGGCGTGCACAACACTCGCACAGAGTTGATCGACGCCCATAAAACAGCTCAATTGACTGATCTTGATCACCGGGTCACCGAACTTGCACAGTAGTTTCACCAGGTGAAAGAAAGTGTCCACTCCCTCTTTAGACGTCACTTGGTTGGAATCACTTGACAACATTGATGACGTACGCCTACGTCATAGCTACATAAGGCCGCGCCGTCTTTGTGGTGTAGTTTTTAATTTACTTGCTTTCTGTCTTTTCCAACGGCAGGGTGGGGTGTGTGTATGGATCTGTGGCAGATAGGCAGTCGCCGCCTCGTTATATAGATGAATAATTATCAGTATCCCTTTTGTATAGGGGTGGAGAAAATTGTCACCTAGCCATTAATTCACTACTTGCTCAATATCTCCAGATTAAATGCCACTTTTCCTTCCATTTGCAAATTCTCTCTTCACCTTCTATACCAATACTTGTTTGTTCCTTATTTTAGAAAATTGAGCACGCCCTAGCTATTACGATATCCTAGTGCTTCTAGGACCCTGCGGCCAATCGGTCAGTAAGGGTTAGAGGGTCTTACACAGGATAAGACTTCATTCACTAGTTTCTCAGTCTTCCATACAGCAACATACAGGGGCATACAGCCCCTGGAGGCCTGCGGAACAGAAGCTTCGTGGACCAGGATTCATTTGCCTTATCTTACTCGTCTGTGACCGCCTATGCACAACCTACATGGTTAATGACATGTGTCGGTGTTTGTATTGCTGACACCAGTTTTATGAGTTTTATGTGCGTCTACTCACCGCGATGCGAGTGCCAGCCAGTGTGGTGTGTGTGGTGTGTGTGTGTGTGTAGACATCACCCGAGAAACTCATTGTATTATGCCATCATCAGCCTTCATTCGCACTTTCCTTTTCCGCCTCTTCCCTTTCCCCTGTGTGGAGTAGCAGGCCAGGGCCATGTTACCACCGGCCGACCTCTCCACCTTTCCCTCATTAAAATTCCTTTCTCTCTATTTGCCTTATCTCTTTCATCGTGGTAGCCAGCACTTCGCCACCTTGCCATTTCTGTTCTGCCGTCCTCATAAGCTATCACCATTTTTCACGTCTCTTGATCAGTGCTTTTCAGACCCGATCTGGACGATCGCTGGGCAGCCAGCCATTAAATCATATCATTTCCACCGCTCACCACCCCTTATTCCTCGGCTGGTCGCCACGTAATCATATTGTTCCACTACCAACACTCAATTTTTTAATGTGCCACAACAGGGCTAGATTTAAATTTTTAAAATCCCTTTTGATGTCTAACGACGCCATCCACGGTGGCTTTTCTAAACTTGCAACAATTTCGATGCATTGGGTTACTGCGAGCAAGTTGTCGGCTAATCTACCACCTTATCTGAAGCCGTTCTGCAGTTCTCCCAATACCACTTCAGTTGAGCCCTACAGCTAATTCTTGATGCCAGAACCGAGCGACGTATAAACAGGGGGGCCGGTTCTGTACCGGCTAATTCGAGGTGCCTCCTCACACTAGGAGCACAGATACAGAACCAGAATGTTCTGAATGGAGGATTTTGAATTTTCGACCCGCGCCTTCGAACTTCAGCCGCGGTGTAGCCGGAAGAGCGAGTTTTTACACCTCGGTGTATAGTTTACGGGGGCTCCTTGTTAGCTCTTGGCGAACGGTAGATATCAGAAGGTAAAAATACGCACCATTCATATCGTTCTAGTCGAACAGTATCTGATACCAGACGCCATTGTGCCAATTATATATTTCCGCGGTGGCACCACCCATGCTTGTAATAAGCGAGCGTTCGTTATAGCCGCGGCCATTATAAGTGTACTCGACCGTAATTTGTTGCTACGTTGCTAAAATGAAAGGTTGCTTAATTTTCATACCTGAATACAGGACCGTACTTTTCGGCCATACGCTAGAAGGTTACATGCCGTGGTCCCCGAAGAAAGGGTAGGTAGCCAAGCACTGGAAGCCCCCAAGGCCCGGGAGGCAGCGGGGCACGGTTGGCGTTATTACGACGGAGTCGCAGCCACAGGTATATCAGCAGCACTGTTGTTGCCACCGCCAACGATAGCGTTGCTAGCGCCGTTGCGAACCCGCCCTGTCGCAAATGGCAACAGGGAAGTACACTGAGATGCACAGTCAGGTTTTGCTGTGCTTAAGAAAAGGAGTTAGCCCGCGTTACGTGCTGACATTTCATAGTTTGCCTCGTGAGGAATTCGGGGGGCTTTAAACTGCTCCTTTTAGTGAAATAATTACCATACCCCTTCTGATATAGACCTATGTGTAATACATATAGGTCTATTCCGGTAGTACATTCTGATAATATTCTGGTAATACATATAGACCAGACCTATATGTATTACCAGGATACATATAGCAGTTCACAATGAAGACCCGCCACGGCTGAGATTGCGCACATATAGTGTACGCTGTAGTAATTGCGATGAATTCCACGACGTGTGTTGCGCTGGAGCGTGAGGACCCCTCAGCAGTGGAGTGCCGGACCCAGTCAAGCAGCGTGCCCGATTTTCGGTGACGTTTCAAGCTGCTTTTTTTTTTTTGTCTTGCTAAGGTGCATCTCAATTCGTGAACGTTAGCTTCTCGGCTTCTACGCTTACGTTGGCACTGTGCACGAACAAGGTTTGTTAAGAACCAGCCTTTTAAGTCGCGGACCACTGATCGCTTCACAAGCTCCTGTGACGGCGCGGGCCGAACTCGTAAACGGTCGTGTTGGCATGTGAGCCTCGTGGCTGGGAAACATTGACCATTGTTACGGAATACCAGCAAAGTCTAGCCGGACCCGGAAGCTGTCTTCGACATTTAGGGCATTGGTGTTTCATAGAAGTCAGCGTATTCTTAGGTTAAGCAGAGGGATGGAATGATTGTCAAAACGGCCGCCACGGCCTGGGCACCTCGCTACTTCAGAGTAGCCCCTCAAGTTCTGATTAAATATGCTTAGTGTCTGTTCTTGTAAACATACGGCATCAGACCTCTCAGCAAGGCCATATGTAGCACTAAACGTGCTTGTTACAACGAACTGTGCTTAAGCTAGGCCGCAGTGGGCCAAGTATTTTCTATTGCAAAACTCTGGAGCTCACGCGGTCAGCGAAATAAAGTAATTGCCGTTGCCAATAGTGGTCTGGAACCTACCAGTAATTTTATGTGGATGACTGTCCACTTTTAGAAAAAACCGCCTGTGTTGGCACACTGGTAGGCAGGAATAAATTTCGGTCTCATCTCATTCTCGTGAGATGTTTGCACCCATTGTACATTTTGTGACACAAAAAGGGTGGTATGAAAGGCAGAAAATATGCCGGCAACGTTCATACAGATATGAAGCTCCATATTTTTCACAACTTTTGAAAGATAGTTCCAGAATTTCATTGCAAAATATTACTGAGGCCAGCACAGTCACTTTAGCAGGTCTCCTGCCATTCTTCTCTACTTTCATCGACCAAGTCCTGCTTACAGCCAAGCGAATATTTTATTTCTTCGCATGCACGCCAGTCTCTCCATGAGATGGTCAACCGCTCAGAACTGTCGGCGCCAGCGTCGACATGAAAGGTGAGTTTGGTGCAAGGAGCGCCTAAAACATGTTCGCAGTAAACTTGCGTATCGCTTGTACGCGTATACTCTTTGGCCCAAATGTGGCAACGTGCCCGCTGAGGCCGACTGTTTAACTTTAAGAAGCGATGTTATGAACCAGTTCTCAGTGAAAGTGATAAAATACTGACAAGGAAGCATGCCAAGCAAAAAGACACGATATCCCCATCACTATTCACCGCGTGTTTAGAGGAAGCGTTCTGAGAATTTTATACTGAAGTGTTCGGGATAAAAGTTAGCGAAGAATACCTTAGCAATTTATGCTGCGCTGTTGAAAAAAATTTCGTATGTGACTCAGGAAGCGAGTTTCAAAACATGATCAAAGATTTAGGCTGGAAGAGCAGAATGGTGGGTGTAAAAATTAATACCCAGGACACCAAGATAATGCTCAACAATCTCGGAAGGAAACAGCTGTTTACGATAGGTAGCGAGGTGTTGGAAGTGGTAATAAAATGCATCGCCTTAGGACAGGTAGTGTCCGCTGATCCAGACTAGAATAAAGAATTTGCAGGGCAAAAATATCCTTCCTTCCTTCCTTCCTTCCTTCCTTCCTTACTTCTCTCAGTTGCTCCTTCCTCCCTTCCCTTACGGCGCGGTTGAGGTGTCCACCGAGATATGTGAGACAGATACTGCGCCATTTCCTCCCCGAAAAACCCTTTTTCAATTTTCTGTTTGTTTTTTTTTGGCAGGCACTCTGCAACTCACCGATATCCCTCAACAAGAAAGCATATAAATGGTGTACCTTACCGTTGTTCACCTGGAAGCTAAAGAAAAGGGATGACCTTAAAGTGACCTTAAGTGACCTTAATGTGAGCCTAACGCTGCGAGCTACTGAAGGGAGAATTATAGGCTCGACATTAAGAGACCGAATGAGAGCACAGTTGGTTGAGAAACGAACGCGGGTTAATGACATCCTACTCGAAATCAAGAGGAAGAAATGGGCTTGGGCAGGGCACGTAATGAGAAGGCAAGATAACCCCTGGTCCTTAAGGTTAACTGAGTGGAAGGCATGGGTTACATGGGGCAGGAGAGAGTTTTTTGGGCGGACGAGCTTAGGAAGTTTGCGGGGCTACGTCAACCGCGGCTGACACACAGGTGTGTTTAGTGGAGGTATGCACGTGAAGCCTCTTTCATGCTGTGGAGGGTGATGATGATTATGATGCTAGTGAACAATGCGCTAAGCAGTCGTTCGGTTATACCATTAAAGCTGCCAATCAATGCATATCTATAACCAGCTTCGAAGGGCCACACGGACGCGTCCTCGTTCCTGTTCCACCCATTCATGCATCCAAGAAAGTAGAACACAAGTAAAATGACCCGGTATCAACAGCAGCTGCACTCCTTCTGTGCTTTCGAGCACTTAAACATGCGTACAGGCAGCGGCACTGCTGTATGTCTGAATAAACACCGTGCGCTGAAATACGAACACAGGAAAAAAACAAAGAGACGACAGTACAGAAGCACAGCTTCCAAGTTTTAACTTCCGCGGCACCGAGGCTTCACGGCACCGCTTGCCGCGGCTCCCACTGCCCGTGTTTAAAAGAATTACGAGGAGGAGTAAACAAGATCTGGTCACACCGTCTGGAGGAGTGTAAACACCTAAATAATTCTTATACCTTGCACATTTTCTAGGAAGCGAATTACCAGGAAAAAAAAAGTTTAGACACGATTAGCACCAGTGTGCATAGCCATGCTACCGTTCAGGGAAAAAAAATGCACCGGTTCGCCTTTGCTGATAAGCTGTAGGACTGTAGATATATGGTATATTCTAATAAATTGTCTGTTTTTATAAGGTGCGCTTGACGGGGCGGCTATAACTCACATCATATGGGCAGCGCACTTATATTCACATTTTTTTTACTTTTAGAGATTCCAAATTCAGCGGCGGTGCAAACTTTTCAGCATCACTATGAAATAGGAAACAAGTGAACACTACGTAAATCGGTAACGAAGTTGTTTCACTTTTCAAATTTCTCTCATGGCTTGATAAAACGTTTTAAAGAACCCATCTGAAATGCTGGTCGGAGAATTCTGGACAGCCAGTTTTTACCGAAATGGCATCTTATTTAACGCAGGGGTTAAAGAGAATGAGGGAAAGACGCGTCGCTATTTAACTAGCGTTCCCTTAGGGTCCTACAGAGTTTCGCCATTACTGCTCCTTAATTCTAGGCCAAAGGATATTATACTGACACTTATATCCTACATATCACAGTTCGAAATTCGAGTGTGCGGCATAAAACGAAAACGCCTGCATTCATAGCGAGTTTTCATTATTTTTTCGAATTTTGAGGGCCTCGGACCACATGGATTAAAAATAAATATTGATTCACTCAATCTTCCCTTTTCTTCGTTCCTCTGGCCACATTACGCATTCTCGAAGTGCACACTACCTATTTGATTTTCTTAATATCCCGCTCTACTGTCCATAATAAACAAACAAGTTAAACAGGGATTCTGCTTCAGCATACCTGCATGTTGTTCAACAGTCGCTCCACGCTATTCTGCCTGCTGCACACGCTAACCGACCCTTATTAAACGTAATCTTATTGTGCACAGATGGCTTCCCTTCCGACGCATGTGAGATGATATTTCAAATTTGAGTGACTCCAGCCTGCAAATGTGACGCGATTTATACAGTAGCTGCGTCCGTGTTCAGTGCACATTGAAGAAATATGCAGAAACCGTCACTCCAGTCGCGCCGTATGGTTACTCAGCTTCTAAAGTGGTATGCTGCTGCGTCATGTGTGCGTCCACGTGTTGAAAAATAAAAATAAAAAGTGCAGAGATCAAAGCTCTGAACACACAAAAATGCTTCGTAGTGCCATTAACCTTTGCTGCAACTGCCACTAGAACGAGAGAAATGCGAGGCTAGTAACAGGTTGTTGTCCGAGGCCTGGGGCAGGTAATTTGTTATGATGCGTGCGAAATGAGCGGGTTTGCTAAAGACTACGCGAAAACTAATTCCACCACCGGGGAACTAAACTTCACTTTCTGGATAAAGTTTCTTGGTCTGAGTAGCCTGCCATGCAGCGTGTGTGCCTTCTGCGCCTGCATGACGCGGTTTGCTCAGTGCACCTACCGGACAGTTAGTTGCATACCGTGCGGTGCACTGCCATGCGCCCATGCTCATTAACGAGTTAATCGTCCGTCTGAGGGGAGGCATCGGGCTATGCATTTGGGGTTACAAAGTACTATGACGTCATGAAACTTCCCCAGGGGAGAAGCTTTTAATGCATTACAGTTGTCACACCAAATCACCGCCCGAAAGTTCGAGATGAAATTTCCTGAGTAGTCAAGAGAAGTCATGTCACCTTTTGAGTTATCACAACCTGCGCACCGCGGCAGGTGGTAACCAGCTCGCCGGATTAAGAAGTCTAGTTACTTTGTGACATCATCCTAACCGGCCCACTGTAGCAGGTAGAAACCAGCCCACCGGATTGTGAGCAAACTGCCGACCATAGGGGGTGGAAATTAAATTAATTATTGGTAGAGAGAGGACACGTGACCGGGGGACGTCATAACAACCGGCCCGCGAAAGAAAATAGGAAGAGAAAAGGCGATCAGCAAGACAAATGGTAGCGAAATTTGGTTCGCACCAAATGTTGGTTTTGGTTATCGAAAATGTCCATCTTCTTTTCCGTTTGCAAGGAATGCCAATCTCAGAAAAACCAAATGACACAGAGACACGGAAGTAGTAAGAATATGTGTTTCTTTTAAGTTGCGTTAAGTGTCCCCCTTTGTTCCTGCTGTCTTCGAAATGCTGGGAGCTCTAGGTCAACCGGACGGTGGCTTCCGCTCACGAAGCGTTTATGCTTTGTATGCTTCCCGTTTAGCCTGCGTGCGTAAGCACTCAATACAGAACGGATAGTGCATTGCCTGAACCTGCTCACATATCCTTGTGACAAAGTGCTTGGCAGTGCCTTTAGAATTTATGCTCAGTCAAGTACTATTGGACAAAGGCCCTCCTATGCGTAGTCCTCAGCGCAATCTCTGCCGACTCATCTCTTTTTGTCGCTCATTGCCTCTTTGCCGCTATTCTTCCAAAACGCTGTTCTCTAGCAAACGTTCGAAGCATATTCGTAATCCCATAGTGCTCATAGAACAGTTTCCAATAATTTTGACCCTGTAATACTTTGTTCGTTCAGCGAATCGCATGCGAAGACATTTCACTTGCTACTCGGAAATTTCGAGCATTCGCACACCTGTAAATATTGCATGCTTTGTTGCCTTGTTAGCTGGCTTGCCTTCTTGCGCTTATCCGTGGAACCGGTCGGAATATCACAAGCTATCTGCCACATGCATGCAATAAATAAAACCGAAGCCACTGACCGAGGGACACGACACAACCAGGATTGCGACTCTACGCCCCGAGAAAAGATAAAAAGCTTCAATGTTTTTAGCTGCCTTTTCCATATATTTAGCAAAAATTCTCTTTGTATGGAAGACAAGTCTCGCATATGTACAGTCTTTGTCAAAAGTAACCAGGCTGCATGGTTTGCTTCTCATTCGTATAACAGAGCCCTCACGGCTTCCCTAAAGATCAAAAAGTTCTTTGAAGGTGAGAACAGGGGCTCTTCTTACCATACACAGATTTAGAGCTTGAGGGCTGGCATAATAGCTTTAATATACGACTGAGAAAAAAAACGTGCAGCCTAGTTACTTTTGACAAAGACTGTACGTAACGCACGACCTTGGGGAATCATAAAAGATGCTGATGGTTGCCTTAAGAGCGCTGGTCTTGTTCCGGAAGAAGGCTTCTGCACATTTGGTGTCGGAATCGCTGGCTTCCTTGCAGTGTTCGGCAGACAGCCAATCATTTTCCCCGCCTTCACTGAAAGCAGTCGTCCATATACGCTCCTCCGCAGGAGTGAAATGAGGCAGGACATGAGATGGTTCGTTCATATGGGCGCCCGTTGTGTTTGCACATCATGCCTTGGCAATGACCGGCAAGCGAGCATCGTGATGTAGTACGGTTCATGGTTTGTGGGGTTTAACGCCTCAAAATGACTCGAGCTATGAGGGACGTCGTAGTGGAGGGCTCCGGATAATTTCGACCACCTGGGGTTCCTTTAACGTCCACTGACATCGCACAGCACACGGGCCTCTAGCATTTCGCCTCCACCGAAATGCGACTGCCGCGGCCGCGTCTTTGGCGTCAGCATCTGAGCACCATAACCGCTGAGCCACCGCGGCGGCTGATGTATCACGGTGACCGTAGTTTGCGCAGATGGAATTTAATCAGGTTAGCTGGTGAGAAAGAGCCTGCATATCACTCTCACTTCGGTATTCTCTCTACATTTTGAGAAAATTACTCCCAGAAGCTCTTTCTTTATATAGTTGTTTGGTTAGTATGATCGGCGACTCCATCGATTACGTGATTTCAGTGTGTGCCCTATAGTTCCTTTACATCCATGACAAACGTACTAAAGCAGACGCCGACGGCGCACACTGCTAAAAACGTCCAGGTGTCTCAAAAAGGTAAACGGTGCATTCATACCTTCATGGTAAAGGCCTTTAGCTAAAAGGCGTTCAGTACAAAGCCCTTGTGATAAGGCCTTTAAGGGAGAGGTCTTTTCGGTAAATGACTTCCGGGTAAGGGCCTTCAGGTAGAAGGCCTTTAGGCAGAAGTTATTTGTAGTAAACGCCTTTAGCTCAAATTACTTCAGCACGTAAGGACCTTAGGATCGCACCGTACTAGAGCTGCTGCACGATATTCCGCGCTTAGCCATGCTATACCGTCTGCTATTTCTTTACTCAAAGAAAATAGGGTCTTCTCAACCGTCTTATTTACTTCAGATAGAGAGAGAGAGAGAGAGAGAGATAAAGAGAGGGGGAAAGGCAGGGATGTTAACCGGAAAGGTGTCCGGTTGGCTACCCTGCACTGGGGAAGGGAATGAGGGGATAAAAAGGGAACAGAAGAGAGAAGGAACGAGAGACAAAGTCACAATCTAGCAAGCAAGGCAGTCTCTCGGAAAGACAAAACAGCGCCTTATGAGCCTTGATGGTAGTCGGCTGTTATGGCCACGGGCCGAGAATCTTGGGCTCTGTGAAAGGGCGGGGATAATCGTAAAATGTTGGGCAGATTCGGTTCACAGATCCCCAGAATGGGAAGCGGTTGTGTCTGAAATCCGGAACTGGAGTCCGCGGGCATTCCACTGAGAAATAAAAGCTTCTTTGACTTTCTTCGGAAAAGATAGTTCCGGGGGAGTCATGTTGTCTTCTATTGTAGAGCTGCAAGAATTGGCTGTAGCGCGTCCAGTACTTGCAATGCGTTGTGTGCTACTGGCGTGCGTAAGCTGGATAGCAGATCACGCATGACATTCATCAATGACGTGAGGATTGGAATCACTTGCATATCTTGGCCAAGGTCGGAATCATGCCTTCTGCCCAAATCAGTCGTAGGTGACGCAGACATGCGGTGCGGCAACGTACTTGACGCAGTGCGCGCTCTAGGCTTTGGTAGTGGTGGCCACGTGGTATCAGAGGCAGGAGGTCGTGAGTCACCGGTCGCCGGGCTTTCCTGATTTGTTGTCGGTGGAGGCGGACAAACTGCAGTGCCGCTTGGGGTCTTCTCTTCAAAGGTATTTGTTTCCTTCAATAACCTTCGGCGGCGGCGCGAACGACGTCGTCGCACCTTAGCAGCGGCTTCTCTGTGGGTGGAATGGTCACGCACCATTTGCTTCAGTACCGCCCTCTCGGTCTTTATGCGAGGGCAGTCCTTCGAGGAAGAGTCGTGAGGGCCACGACAGTTGACGCACTTCAAGGCAGTCGCGCGGCAACTGTCGCCGCTGTGTGGCTCAGAGCATCTTGGGCACACGATGGAGTTGTGACAGACGTCGCTCACATGGCCAATCCTCATACATTTCCTACACTGTAGCGGCTTAGGTATGAATGGACGAACTGGGTGACAGAAGTGCCCCACCTTCACGTATGATGGAATGCAGTCACCCTTGAACGTCAGCTTGACGTAGGTATACCTTCCAAGGCGCTGAACTTGGATTATGGAAATGCTGTTGGTTGCCGGCTTGATTAAGATGGGCAAGTCGGCATCAGGGATGGCGATGTCGATGTTGTAAATTAAGCCAGTCGTGGTTCCGCTGTCTTTTAGAATAAGAGGACGTACACTGAATTGCCAAATTTGGTGATGGCAGCCAAACTGTCTAGCTCGCTTCGCTTCATGACATCAATGGCAATGATGTTCTTGTGGGGGTTTATTCTAACGTCTTCAGATAGCTTTCAAGGAAAGATGAGGGCAAGAAAAAAGTGTTCGCTTGTTATGTCAAGGATGTTCAGAAAGTATGAGTTAATATGACACGTCGTCATTTTCTTTATTTCAAAACGTTTGTTTTGACAGGTCAGTGCAACAACAAGAAAAAAACTTGCTGCGTGTGGGATATAGACCGAGACTTCGCACACAAGAGCCTCTTTCCCAATTCTTTTCCCATTGACGCAATGCCAAAAAAAAATGCAGTTGTTCTAATAATCCTTAGTAATACTCCATCAGAAGAATCATTAGAGACGAACACAAAAGGGACAAAAGGTGCAAGATATTCTCTGCAGGCAGATAAGAAAAGAAATCAAGTTTTGTTTTTATGCATATATAACATCTATATATGAAATTAAAAATTAGTTTTGAACAAAGAAGTCCGCTGTCAAGTAGGATTCGATGCGCTAACTACGTATATTTCGCTTATGAAAGCTGCAGTACGCTGTGTTTTATCCGTTGTTTTACAGGGAAGTCATATAAAAAATTTCATTGAACTTCACTTCCCGAGCCTAGCTATGGCTATTTCATTTTAGAAAGATTGGTTGTCATCACCATAGCGAACACTGCAGGTAGATTTTTTCAAAGCGTTCTCTCTTTACCCCGACACAGGACATTTTAAATTGCGGGAGAAACAGATTATCAAATCAAATCAAATCAAATTTATTTCAACATCCCAACGCACATTGCAACGCTGCGGGTGCAGGCAAAAAGCCCTCAGGAGGTTTGACGAAACCTACACCCTACTAACAAACACTTGGCAGAACCAGCTGTGATGATCAATATATTAGTAATGAGCACAAAACAATAGGTAAAATTCGGAAGAACACAAAAGAAACAAAAGAGAAAACGAATGACATGCAATCTTCTTTCAGAGTGAAGAGATAGATTCCGAGTTAAAAGTAGTTGGCAAACAGTATTTGATCATTTGACGCCCGGTCAGTGGTACGTGTGTTGTACACATTGGTTCACAGTGTTAATGAAGCAAGATCATTGAGGTATATGTCATTTTTGGATATACAGCGGCGGTACTGTCAACTAAGCACTGAATTTTGCAACACACAATTTGCAACACAATTTTGCAACCCACTGTTCCCCTGAATATGACTGCAGAACTGTGAAATCCAAGAGTCCTTTCTTGTTGAGCGCGTTGACTAAAATAAGACCCTAAACATAGCATCCCTCATCTTCAGCACCACCTCTACTTCCCAAACAGAGCGCGCTAGGAGATGCAACATTAATACCCCTAAGGAGGACACCATAAAGTAGATGAGTAAAGAACTGCTAAAGAAGGATATCTGAGCTGAAGCTTACATCAGAACTACTATTGTAATGTGCAGAGCAGGAGTCCCGACTGTTTCCAACAGCAAACAGAGGCCAGGGTGACAAAGCTTCAGGAGGAGTAGAGAAGTAATGAAGCTTCCTTAACACTGCATCATCGGTCAACCGTCGTAAATTGCGTTGTCGTTGAGGATCTTGATATTCTCCTGCAGTGTTTTCGGTCTTGATGATGGCGGAAATGTTGTTCAGTGGTGCACTTTCTCAAGCTTCATCCAGACGCCGTTTGGTACAATCGTAGTGATGAACGATGATTCGAGCTCGATAGGCCCCTGTTGTGGAAATAAATATTCTTTACCTGTTTGTCCGTCAGCAGCCTCAAGCTGCGTGCCGGAAAATAGCAGAAAACAATGGGCACTGCATCGTAGAGTGCGACTAAGAGAGAGCATCCACACTAGTCTACATGGTTTTCTAGAGGATTACCCTGCGAAACTCCACTAGCATTATTTGTTAGTGGCCTACGTCGCTTCATTACCATTAGCATACCTGAAGACGCAGTATTTATTGGCTTCGATAAATCTGCTCAAGAAGTACTTTGATTTGGGCTAGTTGGTTCATATCTTGAAAGTAGTTCGGACGGCGCGAAAACAACAAAGACAAAGGAGACACGAACACAAATGGCTGGGTTGATGCATAAAATGTAGGGGTCTGGTGCAATAAACTTCAGTTGCAAGTTGGCGCCCGTCTGTTGTGTTCGTGTCTCTTTTGTCTTTGTTGTTTTCGCGCCGTCCGAACTACTTTCGATAAATCGTTCAATAAGTTTACTCAAAGCAGTCTTCTTCAAAACATTCGGGCTTTAATATTTTGCCCTTCGGTTTTAACTTGGATTGATTCCTTTCTCAATAACCAACAGCAATTAGTATACGCTAGCAAATACTCATCCCAAACGTCCCGAGTCGTTTCTGGAGTGCCTGAAAGTACTGTTCTTGGCATTTTACTTTTCCTGATATACATTAATGACTTGTCGAATAACATATCTCTTAACATGCGCTTGTTCGCGGATGATGGCCTAATCCATCAACCCGTCTATAGCACTACCGACATAACTGAATTACAGAATGACCTAAATCACATTGAGCGCTAGTGTAACAAGTGGTTATTGACTATCAATAGTAATAAAATGTTCGGCGTATCTTTTCATCGAAAACCCCCTGCCCCCTCACTTAACAACGTCATTTTCGATTCGGTTGTCTCCTGAGTTCCCCCTTGCAAATACCCCGGCATTAGCATCACACACGCCCTCTTTATCTGACCACATATCAGCAATCACAAAAAACGCTAACCGATGCCTTGGCTTTTTTTTCGTCATTTACAACTTGCCGTCCCCTTCGTAAAACTTACGGCCTATATAACCATCGTTCGACCAAAATTAGCACGTATGCGCTATTCAGGACCGGCATGTATTATTCCCTACTCATACTCCTGAATCAGTACAGAATCAAGCTGCCGGTTTGTTTACTCTAACTATAGCTACTTCACTGGTGCATGTAATTTAAAGTATCAAGCTAGACTGCCAGCTGGAGGAAATTGAACGGTGTAAAATTTCCGACTACGTATTTTCAATAAATTTTATCATTCACAACTATCCAACTTCGTCATACTCTCTTCAGATTCAACTTTGCAACGTGTCAGCCACACTGAAAGCGATTACCCGCCGCTTGTCTATGCCACAGGGCACCTTCACTCAATTTTCATCCAGACAGCAAAAGATTGGAGTGGTACTCTCAGTCACTCCGTGCTCCACTTCAATCCACAATTTATTAAGAGATTCATCGATAAAATATTTTACTGATGTAGTAATGGATGTATTATGCTATGTAATACCGCTATCCCTCATGTGATACCGCTTACCTAGTGTTTTTGAAGTGTAATCTAAATAAATAAAAATAAATAATGTGACCTCACGCTTCACCTCAAGAAAAAAATAGAGACACAATGATTAAGCGTAGTTCGACTCGTTGTAAAGAGCGCCAGCGTCGGAAAGCCAGCATTTCAAATGCAATGCCAAAAAATGAAAGGGAACGATAGGACATCAATGCCCGCTACCGTTGAAATCGAAGCTGCTAGTGAGTTTCTATCCTGGTTACATCAGAAAATATGCTGGTATAAAATGGCCTTGGCTGGCGCAGAACAGAGCATATTACAGGCTGTTAGGGTGGCCAGTGGCTTGCTGCCCACTAAATTGGATATATTGATATACACTTACAACAGTGATGCACGATATTAAATATCCTTCGTACCAGCATCTGACGTCCCTGCACCAGCAACCTCTTTACTGACGCCTATGATTCCTTCCTTAAGACGACTCTTTTTCCAGCAGAACTGCCGTGTGCTGTTATTAGCTACCGCTTATTCCGCATATTCAAATAGAAACGTAAACATCCGTTCACTCCGACAGGATTATGTCCGCCAAAGTCGTCGTCGAATGTTCCCTGTAATTTTCAGCTCTCGTCCACGTCTAGCGGCACGCGGAGTACACTCGCAGCAAGAACTTCGCCGGCTGAAGTGCCCAGTGACGTCATCGTGTCAAGCACAAGTAATGCCTGGCGCTAGAGATAGAAGAGGGCACGTGATATTCCAGAATTGCGCCCTAATTTCTTATCTTGATCACTCCATGACAGGAAGGGGAGGCTCCATCAACGCGTCGCTGACAGCACTGGTCAGGGAATCGACGTAATTTCTCTCGAGTCCTGTACTTCTGCACTCGACGCAACAGGTACTTTTCTTCTGTCCACCACTCTGCCTGGCGGGCTCTAGTGTGCATACTTTGCATGGTGTTCTAGTGGCTACAGTCATTCTTTCTCTGTCTGTCCTGCCCACCTGTTTCTCCTTTTATGTCGCTCTTATCACATATCGTGCCTTCTAGTTGCTTTCTCACTGAGAGTTTAAGAGCCTCATGTTACATAGGGCAGTTACCGGGACGACGGTTTTAATTCCTTCCTTCGTTGACCGACCCTGCCTACTGCTACTGAAGTGTCCAAAAAAAAAGAACAGAACGACATTCTGCCTCAAGCATTTTCTTTGCCTTATGCACACTTTCAGCTATAATATTCGGTATGCGACCAATTCGGCACTGGGCTGTGGCAGCAGCGTTCTTACTTGGCAGATATCTGAAATGCACACGCGCTCTAAATTGTTGTTACCAATAAAAAGGTCCCTACACAGTTTGTGAGCAAAATATGAAGTGTTTTAAAAGTTAAAGGAAATACGCACTTCAGATTCGTATATTTTTTATGTGTTTCCCCAATCACGTCAACATTTTGTGGACACTGTCCTGCGTTTTCGTCTTCTGCCTGGCGTACAGGGACACAAAGCAACCCCACAGTGCTCGCGGCTGTGGTATAGCGCTGTTTTAATACTCGTTCCTGAACACCATTATCGATAGACCTTGTTGGGACGCCAGCAGCATAAAGGTACGGTTGACCATGAGTGGATTTTGTCGAAAGCAAGGATTTAAGAATGTCCTCCTGTGATTTGTTGGGAGGGTCTTCTAACATCTGTGAAAGCCTTATCTCCGGAGGTATTAGGCGATCTGTGACACCTTATCTCTGGACGAATGAGGAGACCTGTGAAAGCCTTATCTCTGGAGGTATGAGGCGAGTGGCTACCACCTTCAATAGATTTGAAAAGAAGGGGATGCAGTACGAGCCACACACTATGGCCCAGAAGCAAACCTGTTTTTTTTTTTACTACGGCTGTATATTGTGCATACCCGATGCATAACAGAAAAGGGCATCTGTTGTGCTGGACAGTATAGCTCGGTGATATTCGCCTTTTGACTACGTGCGGAATAATCGGATGGTAGCCCGAATGGTGCTACATTGTAGACTCTTCACGTAATCCTCCGCATCTAGAAAACATCGTGCTTTCGCGCCGCTCACTTGATAGTTCCAGTCGTTTTCCTACATCATTACCTTTTTTACGCACTTTTGTATACGTTTTTTTTTTCCTTCTGCTACTGAACTACAGCCAACGAAAGACTAATTCGACGGACCTCCTTGCCTTTGATTTCTGTTCACCTAATAATGATTCGAAATTAGTGAATGTTGTCCTGAGGAATTAAATTTAATACTTATTCAATCACTTAGATAGCCATAGACACAATGTGAACGTTTCAAATATTTGTTTCGCCATTAAGCTAGAGCATCAGAAATTTCCGCGTACAGCGCCTATTTCTGCATGTACCTTTCCGCTAAAATACACTCAACAGTCCTCACCTTGTGATGCTCTTCGTCAATGGACACCTTGAAGGTTGCGAGAAATTTGGCAAGCATCAGCTTCATTTCTAGAAGTGCGAAATTGCGACCCAAACATTCTCTTGGTCCTTTGCCAAAAGGCTGGAAGCTGGCTGGGTGGATTCGAGACTTGTTCTCGGAGTTGAACCTGCATGTGAACGCACCCGCAAATGTAAGACTGGATATTGTGGTCGCTTTGTTATGGCGCCATAGCCGTCAGAAGAAATAAACCTCTACTTGGAGCATCCTTCACAGTTCCTTAGTGATGACCGAAAACGACGCAATTCTTCCAGGAGTGCTTTTAACATTTCAAGTGATTACAGAGGATATGGCAATGTTCGTTATGGTAGTAACATTTCTCAATATTGGTAAGAGAGGCTTCACTGATCCAGTCGCATCTTTAGTATCTGGACATGCTCGAAGGAAGAGGGTCATGGTGATATCATGAATCGTTTTTAGCTTCAAACACTTATTTGTGAGATTGAGGTCAGTCTTCTCATTATCCACTTAAATTTGGTAAGTTACTTTTTGCTGTCAATTGTTTAATACAAATTTATACGCGTATTCTGTACTGCTCAGGACAGAGCCTCGCGTCAGCTTAACTCCAGTTATTGACGTCAACGGGTGCTCTCTGCGGAACAGCGGGCGAAAACGCGAGTCACTTGGAAAAGTTTACGCTTTTCCCGAAGTAGCCCTAATACATAGCTACACACCAAAGAGAACATTTTTAGAGAGCGTTTTAGAACAACATCTGTATTACATTCCTGTTGGGTTCACGGCACCGTTTTCCTCTCATTCTTCGTGTTTTCTGTTGTCCGTGTAATGTTCCAAACTTAGAAACGGCCCTGATCAGTTGCCTGCCCAAATTGAAGCGAACTATTCCACCATCTCCATGCGAATCGTATTGTTCTTAAACGTTTTGGTTTTGTTTATGAGGATTTAACGCCCCAGAGCAACTCAGGCTCTGAAGGACGCTGTATTAAAGGGCTCAGGAAATTTCGATCACCTGGTTTTATTTAACGCGCATTGGCATCGCAAAGTACACGGGCCTCTCGAATGTCTCCTCCATAATTAAACGGTTTAAATTCACTGAAGGGAAATTCACGATTAAAAGAAACGACGGCATGATGTGCGCTGCGTTAAGAGGAAAGGGCTTCTGGGAATGATCCGTCTCTCGCCTGATGTCCTCGCAAAGTTAATAAACTCACGGATTGCGTCCATTGCCCCTCGGGATGATACTGATAATCTTCTTGCCGAAGTTAGACACGCTGCAAGAGCCGATCATCGTGTTGCGATGTGTATGCAGGATTAAGTTAGAAATCGTGATATACTTGACAAACGGTTTGATTCAGAGTTTATGGTTTAAGGCGTTTAACGTCCCAAAGTGACTCCGGATGCTAGGGATACCACTGTGGGGGGCTCCGTGTAATTTGGACCACCTGAGGTTTAACGTTCACTGACATCGCGCAGTACAAAGGTTTCTTGCATTTCGCCTCCATCCAAATGCGACCGCCACGGTGCAGATTGAGCCGTGTCTATACTTGGCAGCTGTTAAGATTATTGCGAGCGACCAGTGATCCCTACTACTGGTCATTAACTGTGCATACCCCTCTGGCCACTGTATGAATACTCGTACAATCCTTCACACACGTGTCTGGAGCGCTGAAACCGCACACCACGGTATACATCTCTGTCCTTACAAATTTTATGAGAGTTTAACGTCGGAAAGCAACTCAGGCTATGACGGACGCTGTAGTGAAGGGCTCCGGAAACTTCGACCGCCTGTGGTTCTTTAACGTGCACTGACATCGCACAGTACACGGGCCTCTGGAGTTCAGCCTCCATCAAAATTCGACCGCCGTCATTTACAAGTGGCCTAGGGCTTCAAACGTAGCCTTACCGTGCATGTACATTCCAATTGAATGTGTTTAACTCTTGATGTCTTTAAAAGCTATATGTGAACAACCATACAGCGGCGATTCTCATAAAAGCACTACAGACAGCAGAGTTCGAACGTTCTAGACAAGTGTATGGAGACTACATCGTGTAATGACCTCGAAATACCTTTTACATTTTTTTTTACCTTTCCGGGTTGAACTTTCCCGGCTCCCGCCACATTTCTGGATCGTGGTGAAGGTAAGTGACAGGCACCATGACGCTTAGGCCCTCAGGGATCTTGACTCCTTTGAATTCGTACGTCTTGGCAGCGCGCCGCGTCACAAACCTGAATGTCGCCATTAGGGTGAAATAGGCATCATCGTAAGAAGATGAATCAGCAACTCCTTTGCCTTCAATCAATTAAGATGGCATCGAAAAGCCTGGAAAATGACGCATAGAGTGCCGGAGTATCTATGAGCCATCAGGAAGGATGCCGTTTATTTGTTCGATTACATTTTTTTATGCAACGAAGGTAAAAAGCTTCAAAACTTTTTTTCATGTCCTTTAATGCATGTGCTCTATTAAGATTGGACTTGGCGCCGTGAAGGGTCCAGACCATTGAGAAAAACAAGGGCTGTAAGCTAGGAACGGAAAGAGATGAGTGTCCAAAACGCGAGTTACTGAGGTCGCAGTCGAAGAGAAACTTAAAAATTGGGCGGGAGGTGAACAATGTATTCGGTGCGACATGCCTTCCGACTAAATGGCGACCGGCAGTTTGTTAGGCTGACAGAATGGATTCGAAGTGCTGAAAAGTCTTTTATAGGGCAAGATTGCATTACACCATTCGTTGGAACCAAATTTTATAGAGTAAAATTTAACTTTCCGAACGGCACGTCGGTTATCGGGGAAGTCGTAGTGCAGGGCTCTATGATTTATAATTTAGACCATCTAGGGTTCTTTAAGCAGCGCTGACAACGCACAACTCACTGGCGTTTTAATTTTGTTTCTCTCCATATACGACTGCGAGGACAGGATCGAACCCCATTGAAGCAGTGTAGCCGTGGCTGGAAAATACCGTGGCTAATCGCACACTATCGGCGCAAGGATCTGTTCGGGAGACCAAGTTTTTGAATTCAATTTTATCTTATTACTTACCCAACAACTCCAGTATAAAAACGCATAGATTCGTTCAGAACCATATCCATGTATTGCATTTCCAAAACGTTCTTGTCCGTGAACTGGTTCTGCAATACACAAACATGTGTAATTCAGAAAACATCGCGTCCTATCTTAGATAGCGGATTCAAATTACTAAAAAAATACATTCTTGCGGCGTGTACAGTTCCGTACAGGGGAGGAAGTCAATACTTTACCGCTTTTATTTTACAGACTAATGCTAATATTGGCCTTGCCGCTGCGCATTCTTACACTTCAGATTTTCATATACTGTCCGATATCCCGTGAGGCTTACTTGTCGTTCAGACCAGAAAGCGAAATTTCAATTTCACTTCTGTTTTTTAACGTTAAATTCAGAGAAGACACGCACCAACATACATTATATTCCTTACTTAAAATTCTGCTCAAAAGAACGTCAAAATATCGGCCGAAGAGTGGAATATAAATGCAATCTCGAGTTATTTTCCTACGCCGGGCTATCAATGAAACGTCGCTTGCGCCGTACGAAATTCATGCATGAGGCACAACAATTGTACCAACTGCTATCTTGTGGTTACAGTGAAAATGAACCGCGAAATGCACCGGCAACTCACAGGGGCTTTCTGTAAGCCTTGCCTAAGCCTCTCCAGCGTTTCTCGTCATTATGACAAGATACAGGTGCCTCCAGAAATTTTGTGAGACCCAGCGATTGGACCAGTGTTTCTTGGATTCTCCGAAGGTAGAGTACATAGCCTCTAAGGCAGAAAATAGCCATTGGCGTAAAATAAAGCACAAAATAAAGTTAAATATAGATTCGCACAAACTTCATAGTTAAAGAAAAGCTTGTCCATAGACTGGCAGAAAATTTTATTAATTCGTAAAATTGTTTTTTAAGAGTGCTCCACATGGTCTTGTTTTCAACCTGGTCTACTTTCTGAGAAACAAAAAACAGAGGAAATGATAAATTCACGCAGTGGCATCCTAGAATTCGTAATTCCTCAAGACTGCACTAAAAAAAAACGAGAAAGTAACACAGGCACGTGAATGATTACTCCAACCTGGCGACAGCTACGACGTCATTTTTTTTACGTCTAGTTGCGACAGTTTTCTCTGTCCAATCTTCTGAAGGTAGAAATAACTCCAGCCCTATAGAACTCATTCAAGTAGGCAAAGCTCGCTTAAAAATGTGAAGAACTGTGCTTTGCCTTACGTCTCTTCGAAGAACACCCATAATCTCCGCCCGAAGTCGGTCTTGGACCTCTGGGTGTTGAGCAACCAGGTGTAAAGTGAGTCCCATAGTGTTAGGTGTTGCCTCCATGCTGCGTAGAATAACGATTGACGAAGCTTTGGTTACGAATCCTGCCCTCGTACCGGGTGCATAAAGTATCAAGGCATAGGCAGCAGTTGCAAGCAGCCGAGACAGTTACCAAGCATTCAGTTCTTAATACATTTTTCTAGCGAGCGACTACTCGGGCTGAGCGTGTTTTTGCGTCCCTACGCGGTGCCTTTTCAAAACAATTCGATGGTTGCTCGTGGACTGAAGCAAACTACGAAAATTGCATGCGCAATTATTACGAACTTGAACTGTACATCCCATATAGAATTTGAGTGCCTCTTTGCAATGCGGAATGATCCGCAGTCTTGAGCGATTCATCAGAGCAAGTTAGAAGCCGGCCATACGGTCTTCTCTGGGGTGTTCTTAACTGCAGTATTTAATTGTTTATTCTTACATGGGTGCTATGGCAAGAGTGGATAAAGAAAAGGTGCAAGATACTAGTCAGAGTAAAACATGCAGCGATATGCACAAAATAGCACTTTTATAAAGGAAATACAATACACAAACGAAATGTACGTAAGCAAGAAAGTTGCAATTTGCTACCAGGCACGAATATGCAGCTATTGTGCTTTTAGGATAGCAGAAGCAAAACGTGGAGAAAGATACAAGCATATAAACCCAGGTAGTGAATTCGAGGCTTCGATGGAGCGACAAAAAAATTGAATTTTAACATAATAAGTACATGCGAAGTATGGTATCAAATACAGTTGCTGATTTCTTCTCGTTGACTCTTGTTTATCGATATTAATGTATTTGTCTACCCAAGCAGCACAGATAATTGGCCCAATATTGCAAATGAATCGCATCACTCGGGTCCTTTGTAGGACTGTCCTTTCCCAATAGGTTTCCAATTCTGGGCCGATTGCCTGTGTTTCTTGGGTATGGTGTTTTGGCTGCTTATGCGGGTTGCAAACTACACATGCATTACCAAACTCAAGGCCCATTAGAGATACATATGCATAACGTTGTGTCTTTTGGATACTTGGTTAGCTTTCGGCGTAGGTAACCTAACTTTTTCTATCTTGAGATTGAATGACAGCGAAGAAAAAGACGAGATATTTGAAGGAACACATGACGAGCGCTTACTAAAAACCAATGCGTTTATTCAAACCACTCGGATTAAATACGGGGTAAGAAAAAAAACAACACAAAGAAACTAAGGAACAAAAACAGATCAAAGATTAGCTTTGACACTCTAGAAAATAAATTTTTTTCTCTGTCAGCTCCAGGGATGGCTCACTGATACACGGATTTGTCGTCCTTCCCTTGCACTGACGGAGAAAGAAATTTCTTTTCTAGAGTGTCACAACTAATCTTTGATCTGTTTTTGTTCCTTAGTTTGTCTTGTTTTTTTCTTTCCCCGTATTTAATCTGAGTGGTTTGAATAAACGCATTTGTTTTTAGTAAGCGCTCGTCGTGTGTTTCCTTCAAGTGTCTCGTCTTTTCCTGCGCTGTCCTTTAACCAAGATGAACCAGTACCAGCATGCCCAACTTCTCGCTCTGCTCCTAACTTTTTCGTTCTTTATCAAATATGTATCCTGTGTGATTATATCATGAGATATCATGGATAAGAATGACACTAAGATACTTGAACTCAGAAAGCTGATCTACGCACGGCAATTGGAAGAGTAATTAAAAGGGGAGGGGCAAGTTTTGCCAGAATTATTGCTCATTCGCCAGATGTAGCACTAGCTGCAAAAGCCAGTAAATGACTCTTGGGGGCAATGATGATCAATAAAATCTTTAATCACTTCATACAAAACGCAGTCATCAGCATATAGATGAATGCTTGAAGACATCATCTGTGCATATTAATAAAAGTAGCAGCACAGTTAAGGACCCTTCGGTCACTTCTGTTGCCATTACATCAGAAGAGAGTTCAGCCGAACTGTAAAAGACGAACTGACACCGAAAAGAAAGAAATCTTGAAATCCATTTAAGTAAATTAGGAATATTTAGTACAGCAATAAGTTCAACAACCAGCTTAGAGTGAATTACGGCGTGAAAGTTGTTGAAAAATCTATAAAAGTGTCAAAACGCAATGCGTTAAGTCAGCTAATTTCGTTACTGTGCTAAACCCGCCCCTAAACCCGTGTCTGTTAGAAAGCAATTTATATTATTCAAAAATGGCATGATGTGTTTACGAGTGACGTGTTACAGCACTTTTCATGAATGTGGTGCCAATGAAATTGCCCTATAGCTCGACAAACGCTACTTATCACCAGATTTAAAAAGAGGGAGCACTTTGACTAACTTCCATGAAGAAGGAGCAACACTTACTTAGCACTTTTATTAATCGGCGCACCCCGCTTACACGACACTGTGTTTCCTGTGCAATGCTATGTGCGTGTGCGCATACAAATAAATTCACCTGCGTCCTGTTTGCGGAGCTGTTTTGGAGTTCGAACTACGACCACTGCCAGAAAGCAGATGCACATTCACGTCTTAAGAAAAATGGTTCTCTCTACACCAACCCTGAATGTCCGTTTAATGTACTGACGGCAATCCAAATGCTATCCAGAAAATTAGTGAATTCGCTATGCTATACATACCCAGCGATTAAATAAAATGCCGAATTGGCGATCACTTCCTCTTTCGTCAGCGCCAGCTTCGTTTGTCCGTCGAACCCTGTTTTAAATTGACAAGAAAAACATACACTCTTTTCACATTGCTCACCATTGTTGTGTGGGAAATTTCTCTGGACAACAGATGAAAAATGTCATTACCAGCCTTACTGTGCACTCTGCAGGGCAAAAGGCCTCCCCTATGTCTCTCCAATTAACCCTATCCTTTGCCAGCTGCAGCCACCGTGTCTCCGCAAACTTCTTGTCACCCGCCCAACTAAACCTGCTGCCACCCAAATAAACTCTCTGCCGCCCAACTAAACCTTGTGCCATTAGAATACACTCCGTTACTCTCCAGAACTAACGGCTATATTGCCTTCGCATTATATACCCTGCCCAAGCCCATTTCTTCCTCTTGATTTCGACTAGGATGTCTTTAGCACGTGTTTGCTCCTTCACTCACTCTTCCTGCTTCCGAACTATTATCATTTCGCCTAAAGTTTTTCTCTTCATAGCTCACTGCGCTGTCCTTAGCAAAAGTGCAACCGTTCCCTTTAAACTTCACGTTAGCCTCTTCGTTAGCCTCGTATATATCATTAATAATACATAGTGCTTTAAACTAGACGCCTTTCGCCACGATTATGAGCAGTCGAACACGGACTTGGATGACATCAGCAGATAGAGTTACAACAGATTTGTTCCACATACAGTGCAGTCATCGTGGCAGGTGCTGATATGCTACTGTCTGTAAAATCACAAAGGAGCACTGACGAGTCGATGCACTCACCGGAAAGAACAAAGTGAAAGCGTTTGAGCTGAGATTCGACTGCGCAGGGTTGGCAGATCGTTTACATCGGTGGGGGCGAACAGTCAATCGCAGCGGCTCCACGTTTAGCTATGGTGAAATACTCGGCCATCAAATTTTGGACTGTCCTGAATTCAGCTTGCAGCGAACTAAGCTTTGAGGACGTCGATGACAAAATGGAAAAGGTTATATTGGGGCCACTCAGGATAGCTATCCTTCCGCGTGGTTATGCCTTTCGACATAAAAGAGCGCACGGTTAACGTTTGTCTCTTTTCTAGGTAAGTTCTAATAAGATATTGTTGCGAAAGCAACACTGCGCGAGTCGCCGAGCCATATCGCGGATCTGAAGAAAGCCATACTGCGCATGCGCGAGGAGCAGTGACGTCACACGGCGCACAGCTGGCGCGCCGCCGCCGTCGCTGCGCGGGTGACTCAGAGGTGCCGCCGTGACGCTCGCCAGTTGCGCATGCGCAGTAGGGGCGCATAGCTAGCGTGCCGGGGCCGCCGCCGCTGCCACGCCCTCTCCATCACCTCTCTCTCTCTACTCGTTGCTTTAGCAGTCCTCCAGGTTTAACCAGAGCTAAACCACTGCCAATTTTTTTTGTCATAATGACATAGTTGCTGTTTTTGTGTCGCTGTTCACAAATTACCGCTTCGGTAGGAGACTTGGTGCAATGTCCCTGTTTGTACGATACGATTATTGAACTGTTTGCGCTTGTTCGACACGTCTCCTTATTTTTGGTTTTATTCAACCTACTATACTGAATCGGTATTTTTTTTGTTCTGTACTTAGTGTTACTATCTTTTTTTGCAGTCTCTTCCCGTATTTCATGAGCATGTTCTCGCTTCTTCTTAATTAAGGTTACTTCTATGAGCCTCCTTAATTAAGTATGAGTTCAGGATCTTCTGTCGATGTGAATATGTTATTTAAGTGGATATTGAGGTGTGAGTGCGGCCGCGTAGAATCTCCCTTCTGTTCTACATGCCATTTTCAGCACTATGCAGGCGTTGTGCGCACTCTTGTGCCAGTTAGTAGCTTGTGCATTTTTTTATTGTCTTTGATTTGGGTGGTTAATTTAAATATAAATAACGACAGCGACAGCACCAAAAACAATCATGAAAGTAATGACCGTATGTGGTGTATTATGCGCAGGGGCAGTAAGAGCATTAGGCAGTTCAGATCTGCAGTACTTGCACCTTCAGTAGGACAGAAAAAAGCAGCAGTTTCCAACACTGGGTTGTGGTTCGTCCTGTATTGCTGCGCTGACCTATCACTACAGTAAACGAAATTAGCCTTTTTATGGTTGAGTATATCGAACAAGTACAGACGTCAATATACCTCAGTTTATAATTTTGTCTTGAGATTCGCTTCTTGTTTCAGTAACGAGAAGAACGTTAACAATGTACTACTTTTCGGTCACACAGAAATTATGTGTGGTGTCTTGAATACGGACAGAGTTTCACTGCAGACTCAGGTTGTATCTGACTATAGTGAGCATAGAAAAAAATAATTCCAGAAATCTCGCTTACCATGTTTTCCGTCCTCAAACAGTTCACCTCTGGTCTCTTTGTTCAAGAGTAGCTGCAGCACGTCAGCTTTCTGGCGCTGTGAAATATTTAATAAAGCGCGACATATTCATTTTAAGGCGAAATCCATAACGCAGAAAATGAATACAATACGAAAGCCTAGAAAGCTCAGGAAGGAACGATTTCTCCTTTCCGAGATGAAAGCTTGAACTTGGCGCTTATCCTTGGTGCTATAACCTAAAGCCCTGTCTTGGTTTCCATCATTGCGAGCCTCTCTTTACACTGGGTCACCAGCTCGCCCAAAGTCTTTCGCAGAATATTCCAGAGCGCTCTAATTTACTCTCTGTTTCTAATCGCTCTAATTTACTAATGTCATGGGTGAAATGTAGTTTCATTTGTACTTGCAATCCTGTAGGCCACTGCAGTCACTCTCATGCACAAGTCGTAAGAAAACCTGATAAGGTGAACTGCACACATAAAGTCGTGGACGTGTGTTACCATAACAGTTTTTAAACCAAGAAAGAAGAAGTTGGGAAACATCGTTTATTTGTACTTTACTTGTTTTTGTGTGCCTTGGCTCTTATTAGGCCTATTTCACATACTGCTAAAGGTAAACAATGTAAGACGCTCACCAGCGCCTTAGATCTCCTTTCATTCAAGACGGGTTGAATGAGCTTAGTGGTCAGCGTGAAATAAGGGATCACTAGGCGTGACGTCACCCAGGTGAGGAGGAACCATAATAGGTGTAGCTCCGGGAAGCAATCTGGAAAAATAGAAGTCCAGATCCTCTTGTGTAAGGTCCAACCCTATCTTAAACAGCTGTAAACGGTACGATTAGAAAACATGCAGCGCAGGGGCATGAAAACGAGAACAAGAGATTCCCGAAGCTCAACAGAGCAAATGAAACTCAAAAAAGTATTACTTGTATGTATCTTCTTTTCTTTTTTTTTCTTTTATGGTTGTCTTCGTTTCCCCTTCTACCATTATACGGCGCATATTAGTATGCCTGTGGAAAGTGAATGATATTTTTACTTTTTCGCTTCCATAAAAATACAGTGCCGAGTGCAGAATCGAAGCTCGGCGTGGTGCGTACGCATGAAGCATCTGGACACGATACGATACGTGACACGATATTTTCAACTGCTATAAGTTTCGCCCCATTATCGTGCATCAAAGAGGTCTGCGATTCATCATGTCATCATCCACGTCTCATACCTTGGAGAAGACCTGCACGCTGGGCTCATCTTATCATCTGTTTTCCTGTTTTTTTTTGCCTGTTCCTCATCATGCCGTTCTACCGGCCTTGGATACTTAGCCCTCGAAAGAAGTTATACAAGTGCACAGAAAGTTATTTAAAACAGCGGCAAATTTTTATATGACTGCTTCAAAAAGAGGAGAAGGGTGCACCTCAGGGCGCTGTGCTTAGCACTCTCCTTTTAAATATTACCTTTATAAGAAAAACAAGGAAACTACCACCAGGACCGCGCATCGCGATCTATGCAGATGACATCTCTGCCCCGCCGCGGTGGCTCAGTGGTTACGGCGCTCGGCTGCTGACCCGAAAGACGCGGGTTCGATCCCAGCCACGGCGGCCGAATTTCGATGAAGGCGAAATTCTATAGGCCCGTGTGCTGTGCGATGTCAGTGCACGTTAAAGATCCCCAGGTGGTCGAAATTTTCGGAGCCCTTCACTACGGCGTCTCTCATAGCCTCAGTCGCTTTGGGACGTTAAACCCCAATAAACCAATAAACCAAGCAGATGACATCTCTGTCTGGAGCGCGTTACGTTCACGCTGCATCCCCATCGACATCTTCAGAGTGCGTTACTAAACTCTTCCGAGTATCTGGCTCCCCGAGGTCTGCACCCCTCAACAGAAAAGAGTGTTATCATTGATTTCACAAGGAAACAATGATCGGGTATCCCTTCCTCCTTGGTGGACGGGCGCTACTTTACATACGGGACCCAATGGTTCCTTTGTATTGTGGAGGACACAAATTTCTCTTGTACACCTCAGATTTAAAAACGCTTTGAGAGGAATGGCACAGCAGTGGGAAGTTTCAGGCTAGTGTCGGGACAATGATGGGGCTATAAGTGCATCTCAATAGTTGTGCTCCAAAAAGCCTATGCTGAGAAAACATTCAGACCTTGTTTACCGGTACTTCCGAGATCAACTCCAAAAATTAAAGCACCCTGAAAATCGCGCGAAACAAATGCTTACAGATCTATGTTGGCCTCCGAGAGGGATCCTCTGTCTCAGGAGCACTAGCGGAAGGAGGCTGTCTCCCGCTAGATGTCATCGTATCACAGGAAACTATGCGTACCCATCTCCGGCATGTACTGGCAAGAGAGGAAGTACTTCCTACATCGTGTCCAGATAACCCACAGTAACTCTGGGTTTGGCCAAGCTGTGCAACTCTTGCATGTCTCCGCTATTTACTCAGCGGCAAAGATTACCGGCCCAAGGCATTCCTTCCTGAACACTCTCACGTCTAATCAAGCAGTTTATATCAGGAGCTACATGCGAAGAGCCAGATCACAGCGGCTGCGGTACTGCAAGCTGCTCGGACCAACTGATTCGACAAATATTCATAGAACCAACATCTTCACTGATAGCTCTATTTCTCAGAAGACCTCTTCCTGTAGCGTTTACGTGCCCTCAACAAGCCAAATGCTTTCCTATCGCCTGCAGCGAAAGACATCCTCCACGACACCACAGCTCCATTGATTTAAAGATGCTATCCTGTGCATCCTGCGCCAAACCCCTGACTTATGGCTGATTTTCACGGACTCCAAAGCAGTGTTACAAACCCCGTCCAACCTGATAATAAAACCAGTCACCAGCCAGTTTCTTTCGACACTAGATATTTGCACCAACTGTCCACTACCGCAGGTCACTATAAAATTGCAGTGGACACCAGCTCACTATGGCACTCTGGCCAGCGAACAATCAGATGAAGCGGCCCATAAAGGCCTTGAGCATCAAAACTACGCTAGAATTTGCTTCACGAGAAGCGTACCAGGGTTAAACGATATGCCTTCGAAAAAAAAATGGTTCTCAAGCTCGCCGCCACATTTATTACCAATTTCATCACTCAATCGACACGCATCTCAGATCTAGACCACCGACCAGTGTTCCTCGCCATATGGAAACTGTTTATCATCGATTTCTTCAGAGTGCCGTGTTTACAAACAGCGTTTACGGCTCAATCAAACCAGTACACAAGGTTCTCTTGGAGTGTCCAGTGTATGTAGATGAGCTCCCGCACTCTGAGTATCGTATGCAGTCGCTCACCCAAGTGTTTCTAAGAGTCGACTGTGTATTAGGTTCTTTAGACTGCCTTACGCATCAGAGACCTTAAATTAACTTTTTATTTACCTATTCGAAAGACATTGATCTCGAAAAACTAATATCTTCTTGCATTTCACCAACATGCACTGTTCAAATAGTGTAAGGCTTTTATTCTTTTCGGCCCTATGCATGGTGAATAGTCATGCCAAACAGAGACTCGGATTTTATAGCCTGTACATGGCGCGGCATACAGTACAAGAACATGCGAGAGCAGCGTCACTGTGCTGGGCAGTAGTTGGAAGTTGTTTAAAAAAAAATGGAGGCCCTTAAGTTTCGTCTTTAAGAGTGGAAAACGACAGCGTTATCGCGTCCCAGTCGCGTCACCTTCACATTAGCCTCTCATGCTCTTGAGCCACACACCGAGCTACCTTACATGGCACAACACACTTTTATAAGTTCGCAGCGCGACTTTGTCGCTTGGTTTTGTTTCTTTTATGGGGTTTAACGTCCAAAAGCAACTCAGGCTCTCACATACGGAGTAGTAGAAGCCTGCGTCTCCGCTGGCGTAGCATTCGTTGACCGCAACAGCACGCAGGTGCGTGCATAACAGGCGCTCGGGCGGTACGGGCTCCATGACATCGCAATGGTTGCCACCCGCACAAAACATGATGCACACAGGTCCGGTCGCCGCAGCCTGCCTGTCTGAAGCCCGAAGAGGTTGGGAAGGGTTGCACCCACCACTGCCGCCCGGAATTTGTTTAAAAACTACAATGCCCGGATTCCTTACAACACCTCCGCGGTTTTCACGACTGCCAGAGAACAGTACTTCATTAGGATCACAGGCAACTGAAGCAGCGAAGTCCCGTCCACTCCACCCCTCCCCCTCCCCCCCCCCCCCCCAAGAAAAAACACTATTACTATATATGTATCCTTAGCGACTGCTCCCGCACTCACAGTATTCGGTGTGAAAATGCGATATCATGTGTTCATCAAGACTGTGCACTTTACCGTACGTTCAATTAAGCGTTTGCTCTTCGTACTCTTATTACATTCTCCAAGAGTGCAAAGTGCCGCCTCACGGGATTGTCCTCAGTAGAAGGCCATGGCGAGTGCGTGCAAGATAAGCATATATTTTGCATACTACGTCACCAACGTCATGTGAAAGTAAGTTCAACTTGCTTCTGAATGCGTAGCACTGTTCTTCTTTCGAGTGCATGTACTCGATGTCACTGAAGACACCACCCACAAACAAGTAATTGTAAACTTCATCTAGCGCAATGCCGGAACATACTCCTAATACATTCTTGGAAACGGCCAGAACGCTGAAAAGCTAGAAGAAGGGTAAGCTGTCAACACTCACTGGACAAAAAGGTGACACCTTGAAGAGGTACTCTTCGCAGCAGCGCTCCCGCGCCATCACCCATCTGGTCCAAGGGCCCTCCCGGTGGGCTGTTCTGCACATCGAGGTCGACGCCGTAGCCAGCCTTGAACATGGTGTCCATGGTCGCACGTCGAAAGGCTTTTGTCACCTCCACGGGCTCACCGGTTTCTGCCTTCTGCGCAAGCAGCTTTATCATTGTGTCCGTGCACTTGTCCATAATAACGAAGATCTGCATAGCGAGATGACGAGCACATAACTACCTTGTAAGCAAGGTATGGATAATAATAATAGGCTGCGTCACGAGCGACACACAAGAAAACTGCTGCACTGTACCAACGCGCCTCTATTCCTGGCTGCAGACTGTATGCTTGGCGCTTTTGACCACAACTATGGCCTTTGACAGGAATTAACATATTAAAAATCCGCGCTGACCTTGAATAGCCCCTTGGGGCCGGAATTGAATCTGATCACAGAAAAAATATTTTTTGCATAAATCGTGACCAGAAGGCCTAGACGCCAAGTGTTAACAAATACGCAAACTATTTCACATTTCCGCACGTCTTTGTTGCGTCCACTTATGCTTCTCTCTTTCTAAGCTTCTGAGTATATAAAAGGCAAGTGCCACAAGTTTTTTTTTTTTTTTTAATGAAGGTTTAACGTCTCAAAGCAACTCAGACCATGAGGGACGCCGTAGTGAAGGGCTGCGGAAATTTCGACCACCCGAGGTTCTTTAACGTGCACTGACATCAGACAGTAAATGGGCTTCTAGAATTTCGTTTCCATCGAAATACGACTGCCCCTGCCGGTATCGATTTTCCTCTTGCAGAGCACATCGATAAATATTGATGAAGTATTATTGATGACAGAATACGTTTTACAAAACTTTAATTAAGCGCACTACTTGTGAAATGAATAAAAACTTATTCTGGAGGACTGATAAGAATAGATTCCGGGTTTAATGCACCAAACACAGCTTTTTGATTTGCAGCGTCTGTACCGTTGTGTGTTAGGCAGACTGACATATTGACGCTGCTGATTGCACCCAGCATAGGGAGTTTGTTTCCCGCGACCGGTTCAGCTTTGTGAGGCCGCTTTCAGAACATCTGCAGACTGGGAATGATTGGCCAGCTGCGCTTCTTAGGAGGTGCTCTTTTTTTTCATTGACTACTCTGTTACCACCATCAGTCTGATGTAATGAACTTTTTTCTTCAATTCCTCTTGGTACCTGATAGATATCGCAACCAAGTGTAGTAAAAATAAAATTAAGTGCGGCATGACCCTATGCGGCCATTTCGCGGTTCTTGTGGGCAGTGGCTAAAGATCCAATCTAAAATGTGGCTTGAAGACTTCCCTCATGAACGCATTGTATCCAACGATGACTTCCGGGGTTTCAATGTCGACCTTAGGATGTGCTGCGTCACTTCATCATTCAAATGTACCAGCTTCAACAATCCGCACGACGTTTGAAGCCTCGCCGACACTACCGCCGTTTGCCGGCACAAACAAGGTAATATTTGGTCAAATGTTTAGGGGAACCCCCCAAGGTGGAGTAGATTTGTAATGAGGGAGTAATTACTCATTGACATCCACCCGAGCGCAGCCATACGGGTACAAAGGAAAGCTTTATAGCTTTCTCGGAAACTTCGCAGTTAAAGAAAAATTCGTCCTGGTCCGGGGTTCGAACCCAGGACCACCGCTTCACCGGAGCAGTCGCTCTACCAATTGAGCTAACCGGGACGGCAAGCTTAGGGTAGGGCGAGTAGGGTAGGGTAGGGTAGGGTCAGAGAACTCCTCTCGTCAGAGATTAGTCTTCCTTCAATCTTCTGTTCTCCTCCCATCTTCGTTGAAAAACTATGGAAGCATTAGCCCTCATATTGCAACGCGCTGGAATTTTCATCCCTTTTCATCATCCAGTGCGTCCTATCAAGACCCTTTTGCCTTTTGTATGTTCGTAAGCCAATTGTCTGCACCTTAGCCTACAGTGTGTTGCGGTATGGTATATCTTTCTTTTACCTTTCCTCAGTCATTTGGAAAAAGAAGGTCAAGGTTATATTGCAATCCACCTTTAAATCCGTAATGCATAGTTTGTCGCGGGATCATGAATGCAGTGTTTTTTTTTCAATTTTTACTTACGCCTGACTTTTGCGATCCCTTCAACTAAATTGTTGTATTTAATTATATCTGAACAAAAGATGTTTGTACAGCATTTGTTCCCGTTCGTGATCATTGCTCTCGGGATCGCTTCATATTTCCTACAGTCCACTAGTTCTTACACACCTAGAAAAGTACTTTCACTTCACACTTGAAATAAAATCAAATTGTTCAGTGTTAAGTTTCGTTGTTAATTTTAATATTGTGTTTGATACTTTGAATTTTGCCTTTTTTGCGTTTCTTTTCTTGATCGCTTCTGTTGTGGTCCCGTTTATATATAGCATATGCCTGTTGTGTTGCCTGCAGCCGGGCGCTGCCACTCAAGCACTTTGAGGCATCCGCAAGCCCAAATTTGTATTTCTGCTAGGGAAATAAAAATGTTAGTATTATTATCTGAAAAGGCAGCTTTGAGACATCACTCTTGGCAATCTACACTAACAACGGTTAAGAGCTGAAATCATTCAGGTTTGTTCTTTCAGATGCTGGATTTTGAACATCTACGTTCAACAAATTCATTACGTACACAACTTGGTCGCAAATATTATATATTGCGAAAACAGAGCGACACTTCGATATTGCGGGCACTACGACTCCGTGTACAATGTTGTGGACGAAAAGGTTTGAAAGTGTTGACCGCAGCATTCTTGTTTCCTCTATGGGAATGAATAATACAGGGTACATCACATGCCAATCATTGTTCATCGAAGAAATCACGCGTGTACTTGCTCAGTGATAATCTTATATTTGTATAACTTTCAACTTATTTGTTAGTCATTCTGTTTTTCATTTCTGTGTGCCCCACCCCTTATGTAATACCCTCTAACGAGGGTCTTTAAGGTATTAAAGTGAAGTGAAGTGAAGTCATTTGCACTTTACCTCATGTACATAGTTCACATCTTAACTTGGAGCATAAACAATTGCAATCAGAGGGTATGCGAGAATAAAAGTTACTTTCCCATCCCGGTATTAAAGGTACAGAACCTTAACTTTACTGCCGCCTCAGTAGCTCAGAGGCTATGGTGCTCGGCCGCTGACCCGAAAGACGCCGGTTTTATCTCGGCCGCGGCGGTCCAGTTTAGATGGAGGCGAAGTTCCACAGGCCCATGTAGCGCGCGATGTCAATGCACGTTAAAAATCCCCAGGAGGTCAAAATTATCGAAGCCCTCCACTATGGCGTCCCTCATAGCCACACTTTGTATGAGACGTCAAACGCTATAAGCCAAACCAAAAAACCTTTACTGTTTTCTTCCAAGGTCCCTTTGCTCTAGCTGCGCGAGATGGAGACAAAGGTTTGAAAGCCGTGGCCTAGATATTTAGGGGTTGCTATTCAAATATCAAGGTATCTTGTTTATGAGAATGTTTATGAGGACGCTTGTTTAAAAGAAATTCGAAATAAATTGAAATTGAAAATTGAAAAAAAATGTTGGGTCGCATTTAGTGGACAGGGACATCTCTGCGCACGAGCATCATACAAAACACCAGAGAGACACGAAGGCAGTATCTTATGTTCCATTCTCAAAAATCATGAATTACCTCATGCCATTTGAATTGGGGGACTTTTCAATTTATTATTTCGAATTTCTTTGTTCTCGGCGGAAGAGCTGCATTTTGAAGTGCATCTCTGCCAAACGAAGTCCTAATTCAGACAAAGGAATGGCACAGTTCCTGAATTCAGAAGATGGTAAGAAGCAGTGGCAACTCACCTGAGACAATTTCTTGGTGGTGAAGGCTGGACTCAACACTGCTCGCATTTCGCGCCATCGGTTCACAGGGGCGGTGACGATGAGTTTCTTGTGAATGTCGGGTACAGCCTGAACCTCGATGACGTTCTGCGAACGTTCGATAATGATCCAAACTGATTATTTCATGGTGGCGAATATGCCGACAAAGCGCCAAGGCATTACATCTCATCCGCCTCTTTAGCAAAATACATTCAGAAGCCATAATTTGTGTGCATTATTCTTGATAATAACTCTTTGGACACCTAGTCGTTGGCCTGCATTAGCTGTGATACGGGTACCAATGACATCAACTCATTTTTAAACACCATCTTAGCGTCAGAGGTGGTTCCACTCAATACGTTGCTCCGACAATATCATTAAAAGTAAGTGTAAAAATAGAAGATTCGGTTTCCATGACCTCAATACATGCTTGCCGCTCCCCAAGGGCCTGAAATAGGCCCTATTTTTCCAAGGATAATCGTGGGTTTAAAATGCAGCATGCAGACCTCATGCAAAGTCGACCTCATGAAGAAAGATTTTTAGAAGACTAGAAAACGGCAATAAGTGTTGCAGCACACGCCGTTGCGTCATCAGTGTCTAGTAGATGACGAAAGCCAAGGTCATTATCACGTTTATAGATACACTTTTGTTTATAAACTCCTCTACGCCTCCCTGGGGTTTGCCAGCCCTTCACTCTTCGTGCCAACGCGGCGCTGAGCCGCACGTTGACCCATCGCTCTAAGATGTCAAAAATTCTAATGAAGATTCATTTTTAGCTGCTATCATACATAAACACGATCACGAAAAGTAAGCTGCTTAAAGCACTAGATCAAGAGTTATTAAAAGTGAAAAAAGCGCTAAATAATTCATATACGCAGTGTGGACCTATCAGCGATAGCGTTTAACCATCACCACTGCGTCGACTCTTTTTTTCTTTGCAACTTTGGTTTGGCAAAAAGGTGCGTTCAGATTACATATTGTTGCGAGCAACCGAATGCATTCCTACCACTGTTGATCAAGCATCATTTCAGAAGATACGAAAAACAACACCACTTCCCACAAGACTAATTCTCGGGGATCACTTGGCATCAGTGCACTAATACGACATCGTTTGTATACTGACTCTGGGATATGCTCCAACTGCAAGGAAATCGCATGGAAGCACTACTTCCTGTACTGGCCGTAAAACTGGTGGCTTCGAAATAATTTTTTACCTCAGCTGTTCCCGATCGTATTCAAAAGGTTGGTTTGGTTTGATTTATGGGGTTTAATGTCCCAAAGCGACTAAGGCTATGAGAGACGCCGCAGTGGAGGGCTCCGGAAATTTCGACCACCTGGGGTTCTTTAACGTGCACTGACATCGCACAGTACACGAGCGTCTAGAATTTCTCCTCCAAAGAAATTCAACCGCTGCGGCCGGGATTGAGCCTGCGTCTTTCGGGTCAGCAGCCGAGCACCATAACCACTGAGCCACCGCGGCGGCGTATTCAAAAGCTCTGCCTCATTTTCAATCTTCTTTTTGAGTTCGGCGAAAGGAAGCTGTGCATGATTGGAAATCGCGTCGTAAAGCGCAGCTTTTCAATGCCTATGAACCCTTGTCTATCATCATGATAATGGTGCTTTTTTATGATTTTATGAAGTTTTTTTATGATTGCTGATGCCCCGAAACGAGGCAGCAGCTTGCCCGTGCCGACAATAACTCTTTTTCATTTTCACTTCTTTGAAGCCTTATGCTCAGATAGCAAAGCGAAAAACATCCGCTTTTGTTCTACGTGTAGCTAGTGCAACCCGGTATGAAGCAAGGCTCCATATTGGTTAACTTTAGCTCAAATTGCAGGCGTACAAGAAATGCGCCGTTTTTGTGCTAGGAAGGAACTGAACAGTACCGGTACCACGGGATGACCATCACAACATTTAGACTGCTTATTGATGAACAGAAAACCATGAATAACAAAGTCTAGTTCTCACCTAAAACCGTGCAAAGAATTATATGCCAAAAAGGAGAGATATTTAACGGACAGTGGAAACTTGAAAGCGAAAGAACGAAGTCGGCCGCAGCGCGCGACGGATACACTAGTGCAACCGTTGACTGCAGCGCCCTCCCACATCCTATGAGGGAGTCGCGCCTTGCTTCGGCGAGGAGAGTTCCGAAGCTGAAACATATCAAGTCCAGTAATTTTTCTTGCCGGGGAGCAAGTTTTCTGGCAATGAAAAGATGAATAGCAGTTATCCTCGTATTTTGCTGCATCATTAGATTATAATTAACCAATACCAGAAAGTTACTTTTAGGCTGCGAGTATGACAATTATTACACTTTTAATTACCTTGAAAGTCCTCAACTGCCACTTCTTGTTGCCTTACGAGGTGCCAACTAGCAGGTTATGGAAAATTATAATGTTCTTGACTGCCACATTCGCTGAAGAGATGGCTTTCCAGAGCTTATGGTGAGCACTGCTAGTGATATGCATTTAAATGGCTGTATGTATTAATGCTCAGGATTATACTTAATACCTACCCTTTCAGTTCTCGCGCATTGCAGACGTCTCTGCATGAGCATAATGCATGTCCCATTCATCCACGATCACAGCCAATCAGCGAATGGTTTTACATGTCCGACTCCAGAATACACAGTGGGCCTGCCCACAGTGCTAAGTGCTTTTTATGTGCAGTGCATTTCTACTCTAGCGGCGCTTGCTTTTAAGTTTAAAGTTCAGTGTTAGACACACAATCTTCAGTTGTTAGTCAGCCAACTAGCTCGAGATGCGTTTGTTGCCCAGTGCTTGATCGGCCACACTGTAGTGCCTCTTGTGTCGTTTGCCACATTTCTTTCTTGTACTTTTTTCTGAGGCTCAGTATCAGGACAGTGCTTCATTTTTTCCAGCCCTTTTACAGCGGCCATTGCCTTCCTCTATTGTCTCTGTGTGGAATAAATCCAAGCAAGCGAAAGGGAAATTCTATAGAGGAAACGACACCGGACTTATCTTGCATTGGAAGACGGCAGTAATGCGCTGCAAATTCACAAGTCCAAACTTTCATGCAGAATCGCTCTTTAGTTTTTGTTTCGACATTTTTTCTTCTTTACCGTATTTGAGTGCTGGAGCTCAGGAACACAAAAGAAAGCCCATCCGTTGCATTTGATATTCTGGGCTTTCCTGGCGCACTTAAGCCACATAAGTTAAGGAAGCATTGCAGGTTCTCACCCCTCGTTCCGCAAAATTGTGGAAGTCTTCAATCTCCACTTTATTCAGGAGCTCCACGTCGTTAATCAGCAAAAAAGGCACGGCTCCATTGTAGAATCTGCATGACATGGAATAGGAAGCGCAGCGCACGGACACATCGTCTTGGTACGTAGCTAATGCACTGCTCGCTCGATCGCTTGTCTGAATACGCATAGCCGGCGTCAAAAGTTTACGAGGCACACGTGCCTCCGGAAACACTATTCCCGTGTGGCCTGGGCACATAGCCTGAAAATAACACAGCACCTGCAGAGTTCAGGCTTTAAAGCGCATGCTGTAGATATTTATACAGTTCAGGATACATCCAGTGGCTTCCACAAAATTTTTCTTTTTCGCAACCTGCGTAGTTCATAAACTTTTGACGCCGGGTGTATATTTTTTTTTTAAACACCGATGCAATCACACTCGATGACGGAGTGGGCTATAAAGCATCATTTCGAAAGACACTGCGCTTAATGATTCACACACAGTTGGCTGCAAAAGCTCCATTCATTAGCAATCTCCCTACTTTTAAACATAGACCATGACAGCAACCAGTCTGACACTGCATTACACCGCGCCAATTTTCCTACTGCTCTATTAAAACGCTTGTCACAGATTTTATATCTGCAGATAGTACGCAACGGTCCATTTTTTTATGTACCTTCACGAGTTTTATGTTCGGCTGCATTGCGAGAGTGCGCGACGAAAATAATAGCCTTTTCTTCAAACTTTCGAGTTTTACACACGAGATTATGCCAACGGTTTTAGAACCGTTGATGCAATAAATTAAGCTTGAAACAACATAACAGATGTCTGCTTACTTTATCCAACAAAAATCAGGCCTCGACTCATCGACAACGTTTTTCTGCCATCCTTAACTCCAAATGAGAGTGTACGGTCATTTGCCCAGTACGGTACGTTGAAGCGCAGGAATGATAGGAAGAGGGGCTGACCAAAATAGGCGTCATGATGACAGAATAAATCGTTGGAAGGTGCTAAAAACTCTCTTCAATCGCCAACACGCACAGCGAATTATTTGAAAGATTTTGTAAGGTAACATCTTCGCAACGGGCGCCACAACACAAGAAATGTGACAGAGGCCGCGCGCGCCGTTTAAAGTTTCACTCGCCGATTTTCTTATTACAATAAGATCTTTAATGTTATCAACAGTTTTATGCTTCCGTCAAAAGGTACTTTATCATCTTTTCTGTATAATAAATACTTGCTTGTTGAAAGTACTGTATTTTGAGAAAGTAAACGGAAATGTAAGAACGCCGTTACCAATGTGCCTTTTTTTTTATTGAAAATGAAAGTTTATTTCTCCGCACACATTACAGTGTAAAAAGGGGACACTGGACAAAAAGATGCGTAATGCAGCTTTAAGTATCACGCACTGCCCCATGAATATATCGACAGTAGTGTGTTTCACGAATATTACGCTTAAGGTAAGCTTAGTAACCCTATCAAAAAAAAAAAAGACAAAGTACAACAACAGTATAACCCTGATCGTGTACACAACAAACGAAATGCACATAAATAACAGGAACAGCACCAACAGGTGCACCGACACGCCGTTTCAGTAAAGAGAGGATTGTTGAGCTGCGCTGGATGATAAGCTCAAGACCGGGGGTGACCTGTGCACAGCTTCAGCGTAGTTCATTTCAGGCAAGGTCAGAAAAGGTTCAAAAAGTGCTTCGGCGCGGTAAACAGAGACCAGGCGGGAAAAAACAAAGCACAGAGCGTTTTATCCTCGATCGTCTCGTCCCAGTTTGCTGCGCCTACGCGTTATTTTTTTGATATATATATGGATCACCAACTGGCCTGCAACACAACCTTGCTAAGCAGAAAGGTCGCGTGCATCAGCATAAAAACACACCTTCACTTATTTGTGGTAGGACAGATATGCATTTCCTAGTTTATGTTTTTATTTGTGAAATTCGCGAATGCAGCGCCAAGACATGATTGGTACCGGCAGTTTGCGCGCGCGAATAACTTTCTAAGGACGTTAACTTAGGGCACGAACCGGCAATAGCGGATGACACCATTAGAGCGCTTCTATTTTTCACAATGCCAACACGCGGGCTCTTAAAATGGGCTATTTTAATCCCTAAAACATTTTTAAAGACTATTTGCTGCGGTAAATGTCTTTTGACCACAAGGAATTGTTTACGACGGTTAGCTCTGTGCTGACATGCGTCGGCGTTCGAGTCACGTGAGAACCGTGACGTCATTGCCTGTATATATTTGGCTGCAATAAACGGACGGGCGTCTTTCGCTCTGGGCTTTGACACGGACCTCGCTTCTTCTCTGTGCTTCTCCGCTCGGTTGGAACGCTCACCCCGATAGCGGCCGGACGCCGCTACGACAAGCTCTACTTGCAGAAATGAAGAGAAGCCCCTCCCCTACAATAGGCAAACTCAGTGCTAGTCTACCCCTATTTGCTTTCCTACTCATTTATTGCCAATTACAGTAGAAAGATATTTTATAGCACATTTTAATCGCAAAGCAACGTTTTCTAGCAACTGTTTTTGTGAAAATTTATACTATGAAGTCATTATGTTCAAGGGCTAACACTAGTCAAGCCAAGTATGACATACTGAACATTGCAGCGCTGACAGACGAGGGACGAAGGAAGGATGAAATACACAGGGCGCTGAAAAAGGCGCGTTGTCAGGGCTGCAATGTTCAGAATGTCAAACCAACTTGTCCAGCAACACACCCTGCCCGTCTGCCTGCTCGTCTAAGTGGCATATCCGCGATGGATGAAGAGTTTTTCAAGAAATTCGCATATACGGTGGCGAAAATTTTCTCTCTAGGTAATATTTAGAAACTCATACTTTCTGAGTTTGGAGCGAGCTGCCGGCTGGAGATCACACTTGTGCATGTGAACGCTAAGACATTTTCCTGCCACCTTTTACGACACTATTATTAACGTGACAGCGTTAAGGGTCCCGTGCTGCGGAGAATTCGGCGTAATCGTCTTCGCCGCTATAAGCGGAACAGCCGGATTGGTCAAGAGAGTCGTGACGCCCCACGTGGCGCCATTGAATGAAAGGTGATTAAAACTTTAGAAAACTAGTGATTAGAAGGTTTCGACTTGACAAACACGGTATTAGGACATTTAAGTATGTATGAAAATTGTTACATGTAAGAAAATTACGGTAATTAGTCGGAAATCGAACCGCTGACTCTTGTGTTGCAGGTCAGACATACCCATAGGCGACGCAGGAACTTCTGTACGGCTTGGTTAGAGCGGGGCTTTGTATGCATGTATGTCTCCATGTATGTCTTTGTATGTATGCATGTCGTGTGGTCTTTCACATAATATGGAAACAGTGTTCGTGTATCCTTAGACAAAAAGAGCCGCTGGCGCTACCCACCAACGTTATCACATCATACCCTTAAAGGCGGAGCTTATTAATGGTCGACCAATTTTCTGTTTTATTTCCCATCCGTTTCAGGTATTCCCACTCCTGTGGCCTTGATTCAGTTGCGCTCTTTAGCTAGATTCGCACTTTAAGAGGGTTAACTGCTGAGCTAGTTGGTTTTCAGACATAATAAATGATTTTTAGCGCATCGACACAACACAAGAAAGACGACAACACGGGCGCTTACTCCAACTGTTTAATCAAGCGTCAGCATACGAAATATATAGCGAAATATATATGATTAAACAGTTGGAGTAAGCGCCCGTGTTGTCGTCTTTCTTGTGTTGTGTCGATGCGCTAAAAATCCTTTATTATGTTCGCGCTTTGTGTAGCATCGACGACGACGATCGCTTTGCAGAGCTATTTATCAAAAGGAAATAAATGCATACCCGACAATATTCCCGTACTTCTTTATCCACTCTTCGAACAAAGTCGCAGCTCCCTGGAAGAAAAAGCGTTATCAGTGAAGACACTAGTACCTAGATGGGCTGACAACACATAGCGCTGAGTTAAAATGATTTTTATGTGGTTTAACATCCCAAAGCGACTAAGGCTATGAGGGACGCCGTAGTGAAGGGCTCCGTAAGTTTCGACCACCCGGGGTTCTTTAACGTGCACTGAAATCGCATATTACACGGGCCTCTAGCATCTTGCCTCTATTGAAATGCGACCGCCGCGGCCGGGATCGAACCCGCGTCTTTCGGATCAGCAGCCGCGGAAGCACATTTTGTAGCAAAATGATCGCCGAGGAGTATTCGTAGAACTGCTCAGAGCACCACTTATGTAGCTTAGACGAAACGCGTGTTGCGACTTTACTTTCCTTGAGTTTCTTCAGATCACTGTGCCCGCACTTCGGAGTGGCAATAAATGCATCTTATTTGCCTAGTTCAGCACTATTTTACACCTGGTCAACACGGCCGGCCAAGAAGTACTGGCGACGTTTATTTTGGGCGTTTTTGCTGACCATGCTCTAATAATCCACGCAGTTACCCCTGAGCTGCGTCAAACAGGATGTTCCGTGAGGTATAGGTGTTCTAAAATGCACCAAGCTGGTCATCTGAAGTATGCCATCCCGCTTTTTCAGCTTGACAAGCCCGCATAATGCATGATAGCTGGCGAGTTTGAATGGTAAGCTGTACACAGGGTGGTAGGAAAATTCGGTTAAGCCTATCCAGAGCTATGCTCAGTTTTCCCGCCGGGAAGCACGTGGCTCTTGTTTTGTCCTTCAAAACTGCTAGCGTAAGAGACAGGTTACTTTCTTTCGTTCTTTTTTCGAAATTAAGCAGGGCTTTGACTCACTCACGCGGCCTTCGTCACGCAGCATTCCCTTTCTGCATTTTCAACATTTTGCCCGATGGCTACTGACGGCTGCACATGTCTTGAAACGTTTTCAAGCCGTCGCTCTTCGGCTCTTAACATCTGCACTAAATATTTCCTCCGTCACCTGTCCTCGCGGCTTGGAATTCTGGAAACAAGTCAAGAAAGCGCCGTCCGCATGCACCTAATCTCAGATTTAGACCTCTACTTCCCGTTCCTGGAGAACATATACAGCTTGACAACTGCCATATCTTCAAAGTAGGGCTAGAGCTTTCTCTTACAATATAGCATATTCCGTAGAAATATTAGTTCCTCTAAGGATTTATATGCTTCCAGTACTGTCTTGAGTGCTTTTATTTGTAGTTTAAGGTTCAAGGAAAAAAAAATATATTCTAGGTACACATAGGCTAATTTGATATCGTGCTTTATTTTTCAGAATTCGCGGGGTGAAAATCGGGTTTTCATTTAAGAGCTTTGTTTAGAGTTCACATCGGATTATTGATCGCAAAGTTCCGCTACGGGGTACATTTGGGGCTACTTGTTACAAGATATTTTTCACTACTGGCTCTCTCTTTTGCGCGATATATAAATGCTCTAATTTTGCTAAATGTCTGGAAAAAGCCGAAGGAAATGACAGAATACGCCATGAACGGTTGCGAAGGAGAAATTTCTCTTTGCAATTGAATGCAGTTTCTTCTTCGCGTTCATTTTTACTCCCCTGCGCAGGACCCATGCGCAGGGCATCGTAGTGTACAAAAATATTTGGTCATCACAATGTAGCTACCACTGTAAACCGCATTGGCATAAGAGTATTGCGTCATTACCGACGGGAGTGTTTGACAAACTGATGCATATGAGAAGTCGTTTCAATGCACATGTTGCGGCTTCTCTTTTGCAAAGCGTAATTTTCGAAGTTGCCTTCAGAATAAGCCGCACCACGAAAAAAAATTAATACAGGTTGCAAGCCTACAATAAACTGATAATATCACTCAAAGGTAAGCATAAGACAACCGCTATTTTTGTCGCGGGCCTTTCAGCTTTTCGGTCTAGAAAACTACATTTTTGCGGTATTTATCGAGTTCAGCCCGATTTTCCATAAATCTGCTCGGAGTAGAAAAATCGGGAGAAAGTAGGTTACGTTAGAAAACGAAGAACTCTTGCTGTACCTGCCAACGCCGCTACTATATATAGCCTGTTCGGATGCTCCCGAAGCATACATACAATGTCATCACTTGAAATACAAAACGGCCTTTTGGCGCTATGACGACGGCCTCATCAGAAGCACGGCGATGACAGAGCCCAGACATTTTCCATGAACGTTAGCCGTTGGGATTCAGGTGGCTCTCAGATGGGCTGACTGACTGCAATGCTTGCAGCTGTTCCTCCACAAGGACGTCGGTGACGTAGGTTATCAACTATGTGATCTCGCAGTTTCATCGGCAGTACTTTTTTCATGCTGCTCGTAAATAACAGTGCACAGTACCTCCGCAGATAGGGTGGTGATGCGTCCTCTTCTCTCGCATGAGGAACTTTCATTGCTTCCAGGGACTCATTCCACGCTGCGGCATGATATGAATGAATCGCCTCAGTCTCGCCACAGAAATTCCGCGACCTTCTTGCGACAGATTCTGTTAGGCAGGCGAAAACGACCTTTATGTGTTCACATTGAAAAGCCCAGTTTCCCTTTATTATGCTTGTGCTGACGTATTATTATTATGCTATTATTGTGTTATTATGTTATTATGTTATTTTTATGTTACTATTGTGTTATTATTATTGACCGAAACCAGTGAGACTGGGACCACGTTTGAAGAAGGGCTTCGGTGTGGCTTCTTGCGCAACGGTGATAAGTTTGAAGGAGGCTCCAAGAGGTTTCCGTTATAATTTTCCTTCTTGCTTCTAGTGGATCGCTAATGAAGACTTAGACACCGTCACGTTTCCGAGTTGCGCCAATTATTGAAAGCGCGCGTCACTCTCTCAGTATCCTCTCGCCAATCTTAGGCTAGCCCATGGCAAGCCGACAGATGTATTTATTTATTTACTTATTTATTTATTACAATACCTTCAGGGCCCCAGTGGGGCGTTACAGAAGGGAGTGGATAAAAAAGTAAAAACATTCGTGGCTTCATGAAGAAAGGTTACAAATAGTTAACGATTACGACACTGCATTTGGTGTTTCTCGAGGTTACTGATTCGTTCTATTGCAGCCACCTTTGTGCCACCTTTGTGCCATGCCCCTGAAGAAGTTGCTCGACTCACTGTTTTCGGAGGACGCGGCTGGTTCGGAGAGCCATCCCAAGCGACACTGGTGACGGGACCAATATTGGAAACGTATTGGCAAATGCCGCCGCGGTGGCTCAGTGGTTAAGGCACTCGTCTACTGAGCCGGAGAACCCGGGTTCGAACCCGACCGCGGCGGCCGCGTTCTGATGGAGGTGGAACGCAAAAGGTGCCCGTGTGCTGTGCGATGTAAGTGCACGTTGAAGATCCCCAGGTGTTCGAAATTAATCGGGAGACCCCACTACACGGCACCTCTTTCTCTCTTTCTTCTTTCACTCCCACCTTCCTACCTTGCCTACGGTGCGGTTCAGTTGTCCACCGAGATGTGCGAAACAGATACTGCGCCATTTCTTTTCCTCGAAAACCAATTTACCTGACCAACAAAGTCTGAGAGTGAAACCAGCCATCTGTAGTATTAGGCTGATTAAATGTGCTGCTTGGGATTTTGATCTTTACGATTCGGCTGGCCTTTCAACCTCTGCATCTCGGTCATGGCTTGCGGCTATGCGGCAGTGTGCATGGTGTTTGTGCAAAAAAAAAAAAGATCCCTCAATCCGGCACTTGAGCCATATGCCTCCATGTGTTGACCATGCGTACCACGCAAGGCTGTTAAATTATTGGAAACCTCGATGACTATTCGCACGAGTTTCTACTAAACTAAAAAGAGACAGTTGATGGTGACAGTAGAAAGCCGGAAGATTGATGGCTATCAGAACTGCAAATTGCCGCACCTGCCGACTTGCGAGTTACCCAAGCAAGACTTTTGGCTTTTGAGGCGACGTTCTTACGTCGCCGCGAACAGTTCTTAACACTGCAGAGTTCCAATAGCATGACCGTAGTACTACAGGAACAATGTAGTTTCGCCGATGGATTGGGCGCCAATGAGCGCCCTACACACATGGCGGACAGAAAATGCGAGGCCGTCGATAAGTGCGACTAACGAACCACGTGCAAAACGTAAATATACGAAAATCATTCTCACACTGCCTCGTCGTCGAGCGGAAATGAAAGAATTAAATACATTGCAGAAAATGCACAGTGTATTATGGGACTGATAGGAGATACTGATAGCCGCAGTCGAGTCTTGGGGAGTGTCCCACATTAGCCGCTTTTCTTTCCTAAGCTTTCTTTCGCGAGTGACAGCGCACTCGGTTTTCTTTGCCTCTTTTTACATATGGCGACCCGCGCGACCAGAGAGTGGTTACTGGCCGTGTTGATTGATGGCGCCACACGACCTATGTCTCCTGCACGCGCATTGGGTAATGCTGAAAACTCCCGCGGCCATATCTCGCGGCGCTGTATCCTCGCTCATTACGTGCCACCAGTACTGCGGGTGCGCCTCTCGGCCTGCAAGGCCAATCCCCCGCCGTGGGTATGTGCCATTAAGTCTGAGGACATCATCATCATCATCATCAGGGCAGAACTTTGGCTCCTTTCCCCAGCGCAGTGCTTTTTAGAGCTACTCCTCGGGATGCACCTTCCGATTTCGATGATGGATGAGGCAATGACCTTCAATGCCGCACAAGGTCAAATCGAACTTAACTGCGTGGTGTTATGGCCCAAGCTATGGTAGTATCACCATGTGATCATATGACTATCACCATTCGGTACCTGACCTTGATCTTTGACCTTTGGTTTGAGACAGTGGAGACCATGCTTGACAGAACTAGGTTCAAGCCACGTTGAACCGCAGCCATGTTTTACCATCACAGCATCATCATGACGCTGTTGTTGACGCATGCACTACTCAGGCAGCAGTGCAGCATGTAGGCACCAAGGTCGAGTGAACTGAAAGCTTCGTTTCGCCAATGTTCGTTTAGGTCCGGCTCCGTGTGCTCCTCCGTTATAGCGTCAGGATCACCCAAGGCGCGCCGACGATGAGTGTTAAAAGCATTTCATTCTTAGTAATGAATACTTTTTCTCCTTTAGCAAAGCGACGTGACAGTCGCAACTTCACTCTACACACCAAAAAGCTGAAATAGGTTCGCCTACAAACATAAAATCCTTGCTCAAGGAATACTGTCTAGCGCCGACTCTTTTCCCTCCTCCCGGATGACCACCTGAGTGTGGTGCATGTTAACGCGAGGGCTTCCACTCAGCACATACGATGTCACCGCCATTTAAAGAAGAAAACATTTGGCGCGCGGCTGCCGCTATAGCAGTACTGCAAAAGCACTGCACATGAAAACATTACTGTTCACCAATTGTGTATTGCCTAAGTCAATAAAATGTTAAAAATCCTTTTATAAGTTTCGGGTAAGCTGTGTGAGCAGCCATGAATACGATTAATCAAGGGTTCAAAGTACTACATGGGGAAGGTGCAGGTCATTTGTGTTGGCTGTTACTTACTCTATTCGGGACTGTACAGAGTCGATCACACTTGTCTAGAGCGCTCGAGCGGTGTGCTGAGGAGCAAATAAAGGTAAATCTTATTGCAGCTGCTTTGCTGGGGCTAAGGCCCTGGTGCCTGTGTGGTGCACATGTAATAATAATAATAATAATGCCTTTATTTTTCATCACAAGGATGAGGGAGGCAGAGAGAAAAAGCTAGGGGTGTAGCTTGACGAGCTCTCGCCTCCCCAAAAATAGATATAACTTGTACAGGGAAAATATGCAGACAACATAACAGCATACCGGCAAAACTTAAAAAAAGAAAGAAAAAAAAAGAAAAAAAGAAAAACGTGGCAGTAATACTAACGAAATAAAGGAAGCATGAACAGAACCTATTTTCTGACACAACTGTAACACTTTGTAACGCGTAAAAATCAAACGTAAAGGCAAAATTACACAAAAATTACAAATTGCAAAATTGTAATAACATAAATTTAAACACAATTACAGGAATTACAATTTAGAAGTTACAAAATAACAACCACAAAAATTATACAAAATTACAGAAATTACAATTCAAAGTTACACCCGGTTACATATACTTGAAACAAAGTAGGCTTCTCCCCAGGGCAAGTATTATCAGTGAAATTCAATGCCTTCTTCAGAATTTCGCATTATTTCCACCGGACAGCACCGCTCGAGCGCCCTAGACAGATGTTATCGACTCTGTACACACGCGGAGGGAATCCAGTGCGCAGCGCCAAAAGGAGAAGGACAACAGAGACATCAACACTGCCATGACAAAGCTACTTTCCCAGACATCACTTTTGTTGGACAGTAAAATGTATTGCTCAGTGCGATGCTATGAGTGTGACCTCCAGTCGTTGGTGACGGCATGTTTATGTAGGTGACATTAGATCTACAAGTCTGTATTAGCGCCCTTGATCTTTGTACACCTAATGACTTCTATTTCGTTATTCGTAGTCTGTGTTTTAAAAAGGCCATTATCACTGACTTAATTTCATTAGTAAGAAATTGGGGCACACTCATTTATAACAAAATCAGGTCGCTCTGAGGATATAACCTTGATCTCTGGATTTTGTAGGGCGCCGCTTTATATATCGTCGTATAAAACAGGTGCGCACTGCAGAGGTATAGAAAAACAAGCCCATGATTTTTCGTGGCAGTGGAAACGTTTGACATATTTCAGGACTCGGCCCAACACGCCCACCACTGAATGTAGCCTGTAGTAATCTTCAAATGCCTAAAACTTTTTCTCTATTCTTCTGTATAAGTTAAAGCTGGGCCGACGTAAGTTCCCTAAGACCTAAAATATAAGCTCGACACAAAGATAGGCAAGAAAGAATTTGCAAGGAATACATGGAACCTTAAAAAAAACATCGACTTGAGACGACTGCTTGAGTTCATGAGAAAAACTCGACGCTCTTTGTATGTGTGTACTCGTGTTACCTTTTAAAGGCGGGTGCTCTGTACCAGTCGTTTAATATTACCGCTTCAAACAACTGTTTAAATTCGTAATAATATTAGAGAACTTGAAAAGAATTGTTCTATTTGGACTTGTGCCTGAAAACTTGATCAAATGGACATTTTTCACGCCATTGTATTGTACGTTTCTGCCGCATCATTTAATGATGAACATCTTTGCGAACCTTTCCACATGAGTGCTAGTACCTATTTAACAGCAACAAAGCCACGCCAAACTGAATACAGTTTTTGAGCGTGTAACCGCCACTAACCTGAGGCCTCTAGCCTAGAAGAGACTGCACCCCGAAGTATGTGAATGAGCAGATGCTAAACAAGAAGAAATATATAAACAATATTTCCCGCTGGCGTTCAGGAAAGGATGCTATTCGTTAGGACACGAGCCTGAACTGCGAAGTTGCAGCCTTGGAGCAAAAATCAGTATTAAATGCTACACGGTGGGCGGAAGCAGAGAAACCGTAAGGTTAAGTTGGTTTGCTCAGCCATAGGCCACTTTCTTGTTCTCGCTCTGATAACGATTCGAGGAAAACCTCGAAGCGCCGCAATGGAGCACTTTTAAGGAAAACGAGACTTTGCGGGTTGTTTTGAGTTTTTGGGAAGTTAAAGTATGGGTGGGCTACACAGCCACAGGGAGCTCTGCTTCACCCCACAATGGGACAAAAAATTGGCTGTGGCTTAGCTAAGGTTAAGCCTGGATAAGCGAAAAGCTCTCGATGCTTTTCAGCCAACTCCCAAGATAACACTTCTGGATGGGTGTTTCTGCGCCGTCGGACTGTTGCCTCTTCTTCCATGGCGAGTGTCTGCGCCTGTTCTATATGGGCAAGCGCGCCTTATAGTATACCCCTCCTTTCAAATGCGCACTGCGCACGGCTGCGGCGAAAGGTCAAACGGTGGCAAGGAGGTGAAGCGGCGGCGCACATGCGCAGTAGCGCGCGGCGGCGGCGAAAGGTCAGGCGAAGGAGTCAGCGGCGGCGGCTGCTACGGCAGCCACCTGCACCGTGCATAACGTCACTCCGTTTCGCGCATGCGCATAAGTGGCGAATCTGGCCTCCGGCTCACACGAAGATCGGTGTTGACTAGCCTAGTGAAGTTTTTCGCTTCAAAAATTTCAAAATTCATTTTCTCCCGTCCGACTTAGCGATTTGTTTTCTACCAGCAACAGTGTGCTCAGATTTCCAATTGAGAAACAGCCGCGTCCGTTCCGCCCTCAATATTGCTTCATTAAAGGGTGTAATCGACATGCGTTGAGGGAGTAATCGACATGCGTCACGCGCGCATGCTAGCCCGTAAACGCTTGGCCGACAACTTTATTTCGTTGAAAGATCACCTACCCTTCTCCGAATTTCTAGGAGGTTCCCGAATATAAGGCTTGGCTCCGGACCGGGAACGCCCATTTCTTTGAAGTACGAGAACTTCTTTCTGCGCCATCTGTAGACCCTGAAAGAGAGAGCAAACATGCCACGCTTTCATTACACTACGAAAGACTCCGCGAAGGTCGCATCAGAGAAACAACAACCGCGCCGTTTTTTCGAAAACCCCTTTTTTCGGATTCAGCGTATCCCGGGCGAGGCATCAAATCGCAACGCCAGCACTTTCCGGGATCAAAATACAAAATCAGCATGTTTCTCATCACAGGCTAGGCTCTAAAAGCCTCATTAGCTGAACGCCTGGTCGCTTCAGAAAACTACGTCACAGGTGTTGAGGACAGCATACACATATGATGAAAAAAAAACGATAAACGTTTGGGTGCACAGCACGCAGTCCTTGGGTGTTTTGAAAAAAAAAACCTATGATGGCAGGCACAGCTTGCTGACTGTGATGGTTCCACTAAACGTAGGGTGTTTCCATGCACGCATACTCAAAGCAAATAACAAGTACTATAGTTCCCATCCATGCTTACCTATAAAATCTCCCTCTTGATAAACAGCATAATAAACACTAGCTCCCCCCTTCCGTTAAGCCTTTTTGTCCTACCTTCCCGTAATACAAGACAAGCATCCAATTGTAAAGTTAACTTTCCAAAATGTAGCAATGTATATTGTGAACGCCGGATAGAGTTCGAGCAAAAATATGGAACGGATTGCCCATCGAGGTAAAAGGAGCCAGAAATTTTAAAATGACTTGTAAACTGCATTTCAAGTCTAATCAAATTTAGCCTGCAACTCTTGTTTTGTGAATTCTTGACGCCTCATTTTTCTTGGTGCTTGCTTTTGGTATGTTTTTTTCTTTGTGTTGTGTGTATTCTTTCCTATTTTTGTGCCTTTTGCATTCTGTATTATTCTTGCAGTCTCCCATCTTATTCTTTTTTTTTTTGCTGCGTGTTTTAGTCACCTGCACTATTATGTATATCACGATTAACTCTTTAGTCTTCCGCGCTCTGTGGCTAAACTGCAAGTAATTTTTGTATTGGACCGGTCACTAGCTTTCTAGCTATCCGTCCAAACAGTGTTTGTGTGTATCACCTGTTCTCTCAATAAAGTTTCCATTGCAATTAAAAACTGCTTATATCATATTTATGGTCCGCAAACACCTGCATTCCGGGTACGTATCTTATGCCATAGACGCAATGGGAGACGCCTGAATAAGATACTGATAGGGAAGGCAGATATGTCTCTACGTCCCTCTAATGTAGACAATCACGAGTGGCATTTTGGCATAATAAACGTTAATGCAGTTAACACACCTTCACTTCAACTCATATTCATTCACATATAATATGCGACAATAAGGACAGTAAAAGAATGAAGGGTGCAGTTAGAGGCGCTGCTTCAGCGAGGAGATTATGTCGCATCACCATCTGATCATGGGTGACGTGCAATATTTATCTTCATACTTTTTCTACAAGCGACTATTTTACGTGTTCTGAACTGGTTGCTTTTGTTTTGATTTGTGTTGTTTTTATAATAAACGTCTTGCATTGTTGCAGGCAGGGCGTCAAAATGCTTTGTAACGTTTCAGAACAACGAAAATGCATTCGTAAAATTTATTAAAAATCTTATTCGGCTGGACCGCGGAGGGGCTTTATCATGTGTTCAATTTAATATGCAATCATTCTTTCCGGCGCTGGATTATTCAGAAACTTAGGTTATGCGAAATATATTTACCTATTTGCGATGTTTGAAAAAAGTATGAATGCCAGAGCCTCTAATTTTCTCTTTTGGTAACTAAACATAACCGCTATTTATCTGTTGAAAAGAGACCCGAACTGAGCGCTTGTTGCCGATACGGCTTGTGGTGTAATTACTTTATATATATACGTAATTGGTTTGGTTTGGTTTGGTTTGGTTTGGTTTGGTTTCGTTTGGTTTGGTTTGGTTTGGTTTATGGGGGTTTAACATCCCAAAGCAACTCAAGCTTTGGTGGACGCTGTTGTAAAGGTCTCCAGAAATTTCGACCACCTGGGGTTCTTTAATGTGCATTGACATTGCAAAGTACGCGGGCTTCTAAAATTTCGCCTGCATCGAAATTCGACCGCCATGGCCGGGATCGAACCCGCGTCTTTCGGGTCGGTAGCCGAGCACCATAACCACTGAGCCACCTCATTGTTAAAACGCTGACGATAGGTTGAAGTTGTTCTGCATTGATAGTGTACAATTTTCTAATTAGAAATTTGCTATTTTCATTGCAAAAGGAGATGTATAAGGTAGAAAAGGACAAGCATTAACTACAAATATCCTCAGCGTTGGAGATGCACGCAGTTGAGCTGTGTTCATGCAGTTCCATACGCGCGGTTCCCTGAGACTAGGTTACAGCGCCATTCACGTAAAAATGGTGAGCTCAGAGATGCCTTTGTCTTTAAAAAGGTTCACTTGAATGGAGAGAGAGAGAATATTGCATTTTTAAACCGAATTTTCACACCACAAAAGGCGTTGTTTGCTGCCGTACAAGCACCACCATGTCCAGAAACTGCAAGGTAACGGATTTTTATTAACAAACACAACTGGAAGGAGATAGCCAGTGTACCTCTCATAAACACGAAAGTGCCTTAGAAAAACAAAAATGGTAAGAACTTCAAGAAGCAGCATTGAGGAACTGCGAGTTGCTAAAATAAAATATGAGTTATCACTCTTAAGGACAAATGGTTCTAAGACGTCCGCGTAACAGAGCTTCAAACCATAATACTTGAAGGCGAAATTCTAGAGGCCCGTGTACTGTGCGAAGTCAGTGCACGTGAAAGAACCCCAGGTGGTCGAAATTTCCGGAGCCCTTCACTACGGCGTCCCTCGTAGCCTGAGTTGCTTCGGGACGTCAAAGCCCGATAAACCATACCAAACTAGACAGAACCGGGCTGAAGAATTGTTCGGAGAAGAACTTTATTATATAAAGGGAGTAGTGCTGACGAGGATTGAGCATGCATGATTGGTTTTAAGAGAACTAGATATGGGCTTTGTGTTACTTTGAATATTTATTTCGAATACATTTTATTTTTTCTCCCTCAACTGCGTTTATGTCCGTTCAATTATTCTGACAATGTAACGTTCCAAATCAATCCCACTTATTCGTTTAATTATTCGTATACCGTTCTTGATAAGAATTCAGACGCCGCCAAGCATGGTTAATCGGCGGGTGACGAAGTACAGGAGACCATGACACAGAAGTGTAATTAGAGAGTAAAGTCGTGTCAGTGCTCCTTTGCATTCACTGCCTGCTGGATGTTACTAGCGCTAAAAAAACTCAAAGGACAGCAAGCAGAAACACACAGAACAGACGCTAGCGTCAATCCTGTGTGTTTATGCTCGCTGTCCTTTGTGTGCGTGTTTTTAGCGCTAGTAATATGACGCAGTCAGTGAAGCAGAAGTGTAAGAAACGATGCACTTAAAAAATTTACAACACGGAATACTAAGTTAAAAAAAAACGAAGTCACCGAGGCAATTTCAAAAACGGCAACAGAAACAAGTACGTAGAATCTTTCTTGTGGGTTAAGTAGTAGTTAGAGCCTGGGAACTGTCGAAGTATGTGTTAAGCCCGGAGCCCTTACTCGATTCTGCTCGAGTGGTCGGAACTACCATACCCGGCTTGTTCTGCCGTTTAAAAAGGTTTTGCAGTCAAATAATGAAATTCTAATCTTAGATTGCTCAACCCTGGAGGGTAGGACACAATTGCGGATGTGTTCTTGCAGATAAAAAAAAAGAAAGGATTCAAGAAAAGATAAGCTAGCTCTAGCTACGCTTAGCACGCCGCGGTGGCTCATTGGTTATGGCCACGGTGGTTATGGCGCTCGGCTGCTGACCGGAAAGCCGCGGGTTCGATCCCGGCCGCGGCGGCCGAATTTCGATGAAGGCGAAATTCTAGCGGCCCGTGTGCTGTGCGATGTCAGTGCGCGTTAGCCGCCGCGGTGGCTCAGTGGCTATGGTGCTCGGCTGCTGACCCGAAAGACGCGGGTTCGATCCCGGCCGCGGCGGCTAGAATTTCTTTGGAGGAGAAATTCTAGAGGCCCGTGTACTGTGCGATGTTAGTGCACGTTAAAGAACCCCAGGTGGTCGAAATTTCCGGAGCCCTTCACTACGGCGTCTCTCATAGCCTTAGTCGCTTTGGGACGTTAAACCCCATAAACCAAACCAAACCAATCAGTGCGCGTTAAAGAACCCCAGAGGGTCGAAATTTCTGGAGCCCTTCGCTACGGCGTCGCTCATAGCCTGAGTTTCTTTGGGACGTTAAACCCCAGTGAGCCAAGCTCCGCTTAAATTAGCACAGAGAAGTGTATCGCAAGTAGTGTAACGGTGGTACAGCTTGGTTGTTTGGCCTTACTATAGCTAGTGTGTTTGGTTGTGCTACAGCTAGGTGGTGCGGTAGTGGTGCAGTTAGGTTGTTTGGTGGACCCGACTAGCGGTGTACTGGGAGCAATAGCAGAAAGGCGACTGGCTCTTCTCTTAACTATCGAGCCCTCTATCTCTCGCGGCGTTCCGGCTTTACCCTGTCGGCACGCACACGTTCCCGAGCAATTTCATACCGCCAGATGCGCCTTTACTCTCCTGTGACTCAGCATCATGCGCACGTGCGGCGGCCGGGAACACTTAACTGCGCGCACAGGCACGAGGTCAGCAACCCCCCCCCCCCCCCCCCCCAACCGGAATTTCTATTCTTCATAAAGCAGCATCATGCGGCCGACCTGCACGAAGATCTCGTGACCAGGAGCCACGTATCTGTACTTTGCGGAATGGAGGGACAGGAACGAGCGACGCTAACTTCAGCGCTTCAGCTGAAACAGCTGAAACCAAGAGCATAGCAGACCCCTCTCTGAACGCTAAACGTCAGCATAACACCTCCTAGCTGTTAAAATTCAGAATTGCCTTTCCTGATGTTTGTCTTCCCCTTCACTTCGAGAGAGAGAAAGGAATTTTAATGAGAGGAAAACGAAGGGAGGTCGGGCAGTGGTAGCATGGTCCTGGCCTGCTACTGGCGCTCGGCTGCTGACCCGAAAGACACGGGTTCGATCCCGGCCGCGGCGGTCGCATTTCGACGTAGGCGATGTGATAGAGGCCCGTAGACTGTGCGATGTCAGTGCACGTTAAAGAACCCCAGGTGGTAGAAATTTCCAGAGCCGTTCACTACGGCTTCCTTCATAGCCTGAGTCGCTCTGGGCCGTTAAACCCCCACAAAGAAACTAAACCCTTCAGTTCGTGGCAGAAGACATTTCTTTGTTGATAATCGTTGCCAACTGATAGCGACCGTTGGAAACCACAGTGTTTCTGGGAGTCGGCCGTCCTGGCTAATTACGTTATCCCGGTTACCGTTGTGCCATCAGTCAAAGCGCTGCTAAGCGGTGAGGTGGCCAGGCGTAGGGGGGAGGGGGTGCGACAGAAGGAACGCTGCAGCCTCGGCACTAAAGACAGATAAGAAGGGAGAAACTCTTGTTTAGTTTTTTCTGGTCCGCACGCCTTCGCTGTGTCGTCAGAACTGGACGGTCCGGTGTAAGGTAGCAGGGCCCATGGGGACGGGGGCGACTGTCAACGACCTCCCTTAGTGACGCCTCACGCGCGCATCTTTCTTGGTTCGTCCGAATTACCTAGAAGGATAGCTGACCCCACCATCCTTGCGAGCTTTTTTAAAGAGGACTTCATCCACCGCGTGAATGCCGGGATGATAAGGTTACATTTTTGGCTTGGCTAGTTTTGGGTTGAAAACGTGGATTCTTCCATTGAAGCGGCAGCTGCACCACGATGCTACCTTCTGCCCGAGAAATATATTACTTCTATAATGCGTTGTTCAAATCTCAGATAAACTTGACGCAACTGTTTCGTTTGTGTACAATTTTTTTCGAGTATGCCTTCCAGGTTCGATCCTTTAAAGGGTCTTAGCGCTGCGACTGGATCCATGTTTTCCGCCAAAAATATACAAGCCAAATACAAAACCTCACCCACCCGTCATTGCTCCGCCTACCCACGTGATAAAACTAGCACAGCACCTGTTTTTCGTGTAGGTATTATTTAGAAACTCTACGGTTTTAGTTTGTGGACTGTTGATTACGTTGCTGGAGTCTGCCCCCTTCTCTTATCGGCGCTGACAAGCCTTAATCGCTTGGGTGATGGTGTGTGCCTTCGCGGCCTGTGTAGGGTTACTCTAAACTGTGTGCAAGCTTGTCGTAACCTCGCGGCCGAGCAGAAAGTGAGATGCTTGCCTGAGCGAAGGAGAAGCTAACAGGGTCTAAAAATAAGCCGCAACTTCACAACCATTTTCACAAAGCAGTAGCCTAAATTATTACAGAATTCTACTTGGCTCGTACGAAAGCGGAGTCTTATTCGGTGGTATCGCTTTGTTTGTGTCATGTGTTCCACTTGTAGCAAAGAGGACTGCCTTCTATGTGTTTACAGGTTAAAATTCATTTCCCCTGTTTCATAACCAAATCAGCAATACATCGTATAAGGGAAATTGAACGAACTATTTGCATATATATTTATATTTGGTTTGGTTTGGTTTATTGGGGTTTAACGTCCCGAAGCAACTCAGGCTATGCGGGACGCCGTAGTGAAGGGCTCCGGAAATTTCGACCACCTGGGGTTCTTTAACGTGCGCTCTACACGGGCCTCTAGAATTTCGCCTTCATCGAAATTCAGCCGCCGCTGCCGGGATCGAACCCGCGTCTTTCTGATCAGCAGCCGAGTGCCGTAACCACTGAGCCACCGTGGCGGGGCATTTATATTTGGAATTGCAGTTTGTCGCGATGAGTTTTTATCCTTGCATCGGTTCGCGTTCACGCGGATTGTCCGTTCTGGCCGCTGCTAACACTAAACCTAAGCTCATTTTTTCAGCGCATAGGCTACTTTGTCGCTTTTATTGAAGCCCTCTGCCTAAGACGTTTCTCTCCCATTACAAAGCCTGTAACACTACGCTTTGGCCCATTCTTCTTCACAAAGCATCCAGTGTCGTTTCTATCACCAGTAGCCAACCTATGATGTCTCTCTCTTTCTCTCTCTCTCTCTCTACAAATCTGCGTTACCTGCTTTCTTACTTACCTCTGGTGTGAGCCTTATCGCTCTCATCAATCTCGATCTCACACCAAATCAGGCACAAGCATTAGACTCTTTATTCAAGCAGCATGCCCTTGAATGCTCTACAGAAATGGCCTATAGAGTTTGCATAGAGTTCTTATAGACAATGTTGCCGTCCTGTAGATATTTCCTTTCCTATATTCATAGTCAATAGAATGTCCATAGCAAAATGTCTACTAAAAGTGCATGGCCATGAATTTATAGAATTTCATTAGAGTGTCTGTGGGATTTGTATTGTTATAGACTAGCTTATATGGTTAGTATATAGGAAGTTCATCGAATTTATTGGCAAAAGTCTATGGATGGTCTATAGAGTGTCGAAAGAATTTTTTAGAACGGCGTGCGCTTTCAGTCGGCACTATTTCTGCCGCTCTGGGCTAAACACGCACAGCCATATTTGCCGTCGAAATTGACGATTCCCGAATCGTTCGTCACCGCTCGCACCGCCCGTCTTCTTCCAAATGCAAGATTATCGAGCATTATCACCAGAATTTTCCTTCTGCGACAAAATCTTGCTCATCCGTTCAATTTGGTACACATTCGACAACTCAAGTCGGACAGTAGAGGAAATCCCGTAGGGCAAGGTTGATCGCCACGCAACATATCTTCTCTGTAAAAGCCGTCGCGGCATACTTCTATATCTTTCTTTGAACATACTTCAAAAACGTACGCAATGTTCTCCCAAAGCGTGAACACGTTTCTAAGCTTGTCTTGTCATCTAGAAGGACATGCCTAATGTTTCTGACTAAAACATAGCTAACTGATGACGCCACTGATGGCGAAGTTTTGACCAATTTGGTAACTTTGAACGGATTTAGTAAGGGTCGAAAAGGCTTCGCGGAGGAGTGTTCTGGCTTCTACTATTAAAATTTTCCTTGTTCACTTATTAACATGAAATCGGGGCTTGAAATATTGTGGTTAGTCTGCTAATTTACACTTCTAACCGTCGTACTTGGCGCCCGCTGGAGACCTGCTCATCAGCAGTCCCATTTTTTGGCAGGACGTTAACGACAACCTAAATTAACTCACTGCTGTATATTCTAATACGAATTCTTCTAATACGGAAACGAATTCTAATCCGAAAACGAGACAGGTTCAACCAATGACTGATGGGACTAAATCCGGTTAAATGCAAACACGCGTCATTTACGCACAAACGTAATCCCCCTTAATTCCGTTGCATAATCTCTCACGTCGAAGTAGAATGAACTAAGTCTAGGCAACACCTGGGGTAACTTTGTGTAATGATCTAGCTTGGACAGCGCACGTCGCTAACATTACGTGATCAGCAAACAGAACCTTCGAATTCTTAAAATGTCGTCTGCGCTATGCACCACAAAACCTAAACCCCACCGGCACAGCTAATGGGCCCAATGTTAAAAGTGTATTGGCACCGGCCGGTCTTATAAAGGGCCATAGTAAAACCATCTTTTCCAATATTGGGTCAATTATCTGTGCTTCTTGGGAGATTGTTGGCGTACAAGTCACTTGCCTGATTTAAGCTGGAATATGCATCAGCCACCCGTAGCCTTAACCAAATATTCCCACGGAATTCGCAGCAATCCAGGCAGCCTTCGCAACCAGGCAGAGGCTAACCGCCTTCTTCGTTCGTTGCAGAAATGCGCGTTTTGAGGAGCGGAATCCGAAGCTGCTACCGTCACCGCTGGTGGAACCTACACGTGTCCACGGATCGTCCCCCTCCCTCCCTTCTCTACTGGCAAGCCGCACCTGCGCACTACTGTCCGATATCAACGGCGTCCCCTATATAACCGCAGCACGACGGTCCCCACACCATTCACGGAGCAATCCAGGCAGCCTTCGCAACAAGGCAGATGCTAACCGCCTTCTTCGTTCGTTGCAGGTGTGTATCCTGTATCTTTAATTACAAACATCGATCTTAGGCTACTGGATTGCTCCGTTCGTGTTTGTGTCCAGCATGGGTGATAAGCCATAAAATAACTTGTAAAGGCTATGACTGATTTGAGTGCACAGTTTGACTCTAAGCAAAGTGAACTAAAGCATGATTTAAAGCATCTGATTGAATCTGAAATGGAATCTGTCAAAACTTCAATGGGCTTTATCAATGAAAAGTTCGAAGAATTTAGAACAGAGATCTCTGAGCTCAAAAAGACCCTGTCTGACGTGAAAAACGTAAGCCAGGAAATGAAAAAAGAAAACAACCGACTCACAAATGAAGTGAAAACTCTCAGGCACGAATTAACTGAACTGCGGCAGTGCAGTAGAAGAAATAACCTTGAAATCAAAGGCATCCCTCCAGCACCCAGTGAAAATCTGATTTCAGTGATGACATCGATCTGTCATCTCCTGAGCACCAAGTTCGATGAATCCGATGTTGAAGCTATCCATCGTGTGCCCTCAAAAAACAAGGATGAACCCAACATCATTGTTAAGTTTGCTTCCAGGAAAGTGAGACACAGCATTCTGAAAACAGCGAAAAAGCAACGGCTGAACACTACACTTCTGAGCTATGACGATCACGAGAATCCCGTGTTCATCAACGAACATTTGTGCCCGGCAAACAAAATTTTGCTAGGTAAAGCACGGAAAGCCAAAAAGGAAAAACAATGGAAACACACATGGGTATCAGATGGCAAGATCCTGATGGGCAAGACAGATACCTCGCATGTTCTACATATAACCTGTGACGATGATCTTGCTCAGGTAGTCTAGAAACATGGCCTTTTCCGTTGAGGAAATCAGTGCTAAGTGGCACGAGAGCGAAAACCTTTCCATTTTTCATTGCAATGTCCGCAGCATAAATAAAAATCTAGACCAACTCACTGTACATTTATCGCAACATTCTTTCCAGTATGATCTTATCGCTGTAACTGAAACCTGGCTTAAGAAAGGAGAAATACCGTACATACCGGGTTACACAACGCTATCTTTACCAAGAGATAGCACCGCACGAGGGGGTGGCGTTGCTCTTTTTATAAAAAACAGCATACATTATCAACAACTCTCAGATTCCTCTCTCAGCTCTAAAACCACGGAAGCACTTTTTATTCGCCTTAAGACAGACGTCTTAATAGGCGTGGTATATCGTCCGCCAAACACGTGCACAAGTCAGTTCGTATCTGATATGGAGTCCATTCTGGTTCCTCTGATGTCTTTTAATAATCAGTTAGCAATAGTTGGTGATTTCAATATTGACTTATCAAAGGATGACTGTCCAGATTATATTTTCTTACTGGAATCGTTCAACCTCAAGGACGTTATCAATGTGCCCACTAGAATTAAACATCAGTCTGCAACAATTATTGATCACATCTTATGTAACCGTGATATGGATGCCTGTGCTGGTGTTTGTAACCAAAACATTGCTGATCACTGTTCAACTTTTCTGTTCCTGCCACGGTCGGGTATCGATTGTACTTGCCCTACTCATACCAATGTATTTTCACGGGTGGACTACGCGCATGTCAGGCGTTTGCTCGAATCTATTCATTTCGAAAATCTGTGTCACAGTGACGTTCACACAGAATTTGCTAACTTCGTATCTGCTGTTTCCGATGCAATTACTAAGTCAACGCTGAAGTTTTCTCGGCGCAACTATAAACATGCCATATGTCCTTGGATTACTGAGGAAATACTCACAGTATTGAAAAAAAAGGATTCATACTACAATAAGCTCGAAAACAACAGAACAAATGCTTATTACTTGAAACAGTTTAAGTATTACAGAAACAAATCCGTAGCGCTGATGAGAAAATCAAAGAAATTGTATTATACTAATTTGGTTAATCGTGAAGGAAATGACACTAAGCAAGTATGGAAGATTGTAGGAGAAGTTACGGGAACAGTTAAAAGAAAACAGATCGTTCCTGACAACTTGTCAATAGAGACTGCAGACCAGTTTAATCAGTTCTTCACAACCTATGGTCAGAGCAGTGCGCAACCTACTTCCTTAGCTTCAGTGACATCCGGCATACCTCGATGTATTAATAATGAATTCAGTTTCTCGACCATTACTAGCGATGAAGTTGCAAGTGTTGTGGCGAACATGCCCACGAATAAAGCGGCCGGGCAAGACGGCATAATGGCTAAGGTAATCAAGGACAACATTGATTTGTTGTGTGCTCCTTTGTGCAGAATATTCAATCACGCGATACACTCTAGCTTATACCCCGGTACTTTAAAAGTTGCAAAAGTTGTTCCGATATTTAAAACTGGTGACCCTAACAACCCGTCTAGTTACAGGCCAATATCTGTACTGAGTGTCGTCAATACCATTTTTGAAAAATTAATTGCTTTCCAACTGAAAACCTTTCTTGATGCTAATCACATTATTTATCCTCAGCAACTCGGATTTGTTTCTAGCAGGTCCACGTCCACGGCTGTAGTTACTCTATCACAGGTTATCCTATCTGCTCTTCATAACCATAATGTTGCTGTAAGCGTATTTATAGGCATCAAAAAAAGCTTTCGACACAGTCTCACACTCCATTCTTTTAATGAAACTGGAAGCATATGGTGTGCGTAGCGGGGCACTTGAATTCTTTAAAAGTTATCTTTCTTCACGACAGCAGCAAGTTGTCCTCAAACAGTTCAAGTCTGCATACCAAACTGTTACGTGTGGTGTACCCCAGGGGTCAGTTCTGGGACCGCTTTTATTTTCACTCTTTATTAATGACCTCCCCAATGCAATACAGTGTTCTCAAATTTTGATGTATGCGGATGACACTGCACTTATCTTTACTGGCAACTCACTTGAGTCAATAGAAAATCCTATTAACAATGAACTCCAAAGTATCTCGACCTGGTTTCGTAATAATCATCTAACTTTAAACACTGAAAAAACTAAATATGTTATTTTTCGTTCAAAACAAAAGTGTATTGAATCAAGTGATTTTTCTATATGTGTTGACAACAATGTTATTGATAGTGTGTCGTCTTTTAAATATTTAGGGGTCATATTTGACTGCCACTTGTCTTGGAAGGAACAGGTGCACAGTGTGTGTAAAAAGGTTGCGTACGGTTGTTTTACCTTGGCTAAGGCACGGCGGCACTTTCCACCTGCTATTCTTAGATCACTGTATTTTTCATTATGTCACAGCCATCTCAGTTATTGCAGTGAATCATGGGGAATCACATACAAAACGTATTTATCACCATTGCTAAGGCTACAAAAACGTGCCTTGAAAACCATGGGATTACCTTCTTCGAATAGTTCTAACAATAACATTTTTGACGCAATGAAAATCATGTCATTCCCAACCTTACGCGATTACAAAATAGCTCTTATGGTTAATAATATTATACCCCTTACCTCTTGGTGCATTCAGTATTCCCGTCCGCAACACTAGACAAGCCAGCAATGGCAATTTTAACCTTCCTATTTGCCATAATGCGTACGGAGAAAGACGAATAGAATTTACAGGAGCGAAAATTTGGAACTCGTTGCCAATTGAAATAAAGCAAGCTAGGAATTTCAATCTGACATGCAAGAAACATTTTTTGGGAATGGAAGCAAGGCTACAAAGTTAGTTTTTCTTCAATGTGTTTGTGATTGCTGTCCTATATGTTATTTTGTATTGGACCGCTTACTAGCCTCATTGGCTATCGGTCCAAATATCGGTGTATACATTTTGTTTGTGTTACTCAATAAAGACTTCTTGATTCTTCTTGATTCTTCTAGTATAAGTAAAGAATCGAGCCAATAGATTAATTTATTCATGTTATTGATACAATGTGAGAATGTCATCGCCAACAGCCGAGTCCGGCCAAAAAAGCTTTGCTTCCAGCCGTCTTCCAGTCTGCGCATATTTCATAAGTATTTTTAACAGCTGAATTCTTCATCCGCCCTACATTCATCCACTGGCACTCATTTCAATCCGCATTATTTATCCCCTTAAAGTTGTCCCGTCACGTGCGCATGCAATGTTTTTACATCATTCCTTCCCCTCTCAGTCTTGGACTCGAACAACCTTCCACAGAACGTCGCCGCAATCCCATGCCCATCACCTTTGTAAACTATACAGAACACACATCATTCCTTCCCCTCTCAGTCTTGGACTCGAACAACCTTCCACAGAACGTCGCCGCAATCCCATGCCCATCACCTTTGTAAACTATGCAGAACACACATCATTCCTTCCCCTCTCAGTCTTGGACTCGAACAACCTTCCACAGAACGTCGCCGCAATCCCATGCCCATCACCTTTGTAAACTATACAGAACACACATCATTCCTTCCCCTCTCAGTCTTGGACTCGAACAACCTTCCACAGAACGTCGCCGCAACCCCATGCCCATCACCTTTGTAAACTATGCAGAACACACATCATTCCTTCCCCTCTCAGTCTTGGACTCGAACAACCTTCCACAGAACGTCGCCGCAATCCCATGCGCATCACCTTTGTAAACTATACAGAACACACATCATTCCTTCCCCTCTCAGTCTTGGACTCGAACAACCTTCCACAGAACGTCGCCGCAGTCCCATGCCCATCACCTTTGTAAACTATACAGAACACACATCATTCCTTCCCCTCTCAGTCTTGGACTCGAACAACCTTCCACAGAACGTCGCCGCAATCCCATGCCCATCACCTTTATAAACTATGCAGAACACAAATCATTCCTTCCCCTCTCAGTCTTGGACTCGAACAACCTTCCACAGAAGGTCGCGGCAATCACCTGCCCTTCACTTTTGTAAACTATGCAGCACACACATGTAAATGGGAATACGTGTGCGCCTAAATCGTTCTGCATCTGTAGTTCATTCATTTTTCTTATGTTGCCCATGCTGTATCTAACGTCTCAATACCTTTAAGACAATAAATTTATATGAAACTCATGTCACTATGACGTTTAACCAAAAACATTACACCTCCACTGTCCAGTCCCTGGTCTTCACCCAATATGTTACTGTTAAAGAAAGACGTCTCGGACGTTTTTATGTAGACTTCCGTTTGCCCAGAAAGATAACTCACAGGAATTGCGCTCTCGACGAAGGCGAAGATGGGTGAGAACGATGAATACTCGCGCATGAAGATGGGGCTGACGCATAGTACTAACCAGTAACAGTACATACATCTTGCAAACAAATCGTCAGCGAAAAATCCCAATAGATGCCACATGAAGGTTCGTCTTTAAAGGTCTTAACAATCATGCACTTTTCCAGCTTTCCAAGGCACGTATACACTATCACAATGGTTTGGTTTATGGGGGTTTAAACTTCCAAGGCAACTCAGGCGATGAGTGACACCGTAGTGAATGGCTCCTGAAATTTCCACCACCTAGGGTTCTTTACCACGCACTGACATCGCACAACACGCGGGCTTCTGACATTTAGCCTCCATCGAAACGCGACCGCCAGGGCCAGGATCTAACCCGCGACTTTTAGGTCAACAGCCAAGCGCCGTAACCACTAAGCCACGGCGGCGGTAGACTATTCGTACTTTTCACCAACGATAGCCCCCGATGCGGTTTATTTCCGAAGCGTTCGACCGGTGATCAATGTTCGCAGTGCAAGCAGCTACCCATCGCGCTATGAACTTGCCGGATCGAAAAGTGAAAAGCAATAGTTTGTGTAGTGTCTTCTGCATAAATCGTGCAGTGTGCGGTGAAATGAGCCTGCACAGTTCCCTTAAGCATGTACAGTGCCACGTCTAGAAAGATTTCCTCTTGCGTTACCTCGGTGAGTTAGTCGCAATAGCGTGACCGATTAAGCCATACCTTGGTCGTCCAGAGCTCTATAACAAGATATAGAATTCGTTCAATTAGGGATCTGACACCTGTGCGACCACGGCTGAAGGCCAGCACCGTATTGTCGCTGCAGGTTAACGTGCACTCTCAGGACATGCTATCAAGAATGCGAAAAAAAGAAGCAAGGCACAAGCCAGCTAGATAGGTTGAAGATGTTTTAAACGTTTGGTTTGAGTGAAGAGTTGAAGATGTTCTGACTGTGGTACTCATAAAATAATTCAATGTAGCGGGTCCTTTTGCACAGTAATGTTTTACGAAGCGTTCTGTATTTTGCTCTCGCTATCATGTTCAAGAGTTTTTGTAGATAGCGCGAGGTTAAAGCAGTACATTAGTGCCGACGTAGCTAAATCTGCAATTTACGATTTACATTGCGAACCCCATATATAGGCTGCAAGAATGTTTTTTTTTTTAAACTTTGTTAACTAGATTGTCCGCGCCCGCCGGAGAAACGTGCGCGACCAGCGCATAAAAATGTATGTGCGCCCACAGCGGAGGTGTCAGCCTCATAATAGAACAAGCGCAGAGAATTTCGTGCCATATCGGCGATTTTGAAAGGAAGTGCACTGTCCGCACCAGTAGATTGTCCGAAAAGCACAAAATACAGCTTTTAAACATAGACAGCCCGCGGACTGTACAGAGGAAATTACTGTAGATTGAAGCCATTTAGTTAGCCATACACGTTAAAAACATTCATCGCATTGTAATGCAACAGAGGACCGAAAAGAGGCGCATGTAAGTGTTTACTTCGTCCCCTGCCTTCCTCTGCGTTGTAAGGTCTCAGATAGTTAGAGGATCACATGGCTGCACTAAAAGGTGTCTCATCCTCTACGACACACCTTCGTGTTTCTTAAGAGAGCGTCAGAATCGTTCCGACAAACGCAATGAAGTCGGGAGCTGCACGCTCCTTCATATGCATGTGCTCCCTGGCACCTCCGTCACTGCTCCGTTCTCCATGATGACGATGCCGTAGCGCCAACTATAGGAGCTGAAAAGTGCGAATCACAAGGCAATTCCCGTAAAGAGGAGCATCTTAGTTCTCTTTGTCAACATTGTACAATATAACATTCTTAGGCTTGCATCGTTTTAGGAACCGCAGTCCAGTTCGTCGTTATACGTACTCTTTGCAGCTTTCCCTTCTGAACAATTATGAAAAATAACTGAAAATGACAAAACAACCTTATCCACTTCCAGCATGAAATGTCTTGATTTTGTAGCATCGTATGTAGGACCACCCATTGCGGCCCGCTCTTTAAGGATGAAAGCGAGAGTTCACGTTTTCGACTCCTAGAGGCGAGGAGTAAAGAGATCAAAGTGATATATACTCACGCGTATGAAGCCCAGAGGACGGTTACCACGGACGCCGCTGCAATGCCGCTGATCATTGTTCGTTATTTCTTATCGAATGGTTTAGCAGTCCTGTCGAGGACGCCACTGGTGCTGTGCCTCTACGATCCACAACCAGGTGGGCGTCTGTAGCTTACACTTGTGTTCCGCAGTGTTGGAAAGTAAACTGGGTGCTCGACAGCAGCTGCACTTGTGCACATGCCTACGCAGCGAAAAAGAAGGAAATGCGTAAGAATTACAAAATGGTTAAACCGGAGGCGCGCGCGCGTTGTGCCCTCTATCGGCTGCTGTCGATGCTAAGTAATGGAGTTAAAAGAGAAGTTTACCAAATAAGGGACAGCCGTTCTGGAAATAATACAACACACTTGCTTTTTGACGCCCTTGAAGCATCCTTCGCTGACAGCGTTGGCTGTGTCGCCCCTTACGCGAACTTGACAAATTGCCTAAATGATGTTAGAATGCGTGGAAGGCTACAGAGACTTCCTTTTCGAGACCTTAGTTGCGGTGCTGTCTTACTGTTCCTGTTTGTCTTAACAGCGGCTTGATAATTTTTTTGAGCTTAAGTTGCTCATGAAACATTGCTTCAAATTGTTGGGTATTAGGCCCAGTCGTTCTCGCATGCAAATCTCTCGATACCAAGCAAGTGCCACTCAAAGCAGAAAAAATTAAGGGTAAGGCTTAATCAAGATGATATGCCAAGGATTAATACTTTCGAACAAAAGTCACCTGAAAACATACTCTATAACGTACACGTACAGGTGGGGGGGGAGCGGGCAGCCTGAACCCTTTCCTCTCTGCTGCGCTCCTGACTCAGACATCACATCTGTTTCGCCAGCAAGCGCTTACAACCATTCCATCGCTCAGGAATGCGTTGCCATAAAAAAATATCGCTTATGTCGAAAAAAAATGGTAGTCTGAAAAAAATGGTGCCCGAAAGCATGTGTTTGGTCTGACTGGCTCATTGTTTTACTTTTCTGGGTCGTCGACACGTGTGGCGACGATATTAGACTCAGGTTAAACTCTGAATGAGGTAAAGTAGATCTGATCTGTCCGCAACGCAGATGAAAGTCGATGAAGGTGACGATGTGCTGTGCAAAGCGCGAGACTGCGTTGCAGTCTAACATGTGTCATCGTTTTTGAGGCCACAACAACACGAGGCATGATCAGCTGCGGCGATAGCATTGCGCTCTCGTGCAGTGGCCAACGAAGCAGTCCTGTTCGCGCCAAGGTCAACGTGAGTGCCAAGGCTTCAGCGATGGCCCGGTTTCTGCAGCCTAGGCCGTGAAGTAGAGCTTCCGCTCTGAAAGCAACCAGGTGCACTACCTGCTCACGGCCTGCAAGCGTTCCCGAAAAAAAATTTCTTCCCCAAGGTTGAGTGCAGAAGAGTTGCAAGGAAACAACACTGCCAAGAGAGCAAAAATAATCCAAACACACTGGCAACCTTCTGTATGTTATCACACAGTGTTATCACTGTGTGTTGTCGCTTTCAGCGCTATAATCTCGTCGCGCTACTGCTGTGTTTCATTAATCCTGCTCGCAAAGATACACGATACAACTGGAACATGGAAGCATACGTACTGCAAGCCTTGTATATAGAGCGAACAACGCAATGGTGCATGCGCTATGAAGGTGCGTTATGAATTAGGAGACAAAAATTAGCGCACACGTCATGAAAAGAACATGGGAGGACCCTTAAGCTTCGCCTTTAAAAGCAGAACGCGACAGTCTTATGGGACCGCCACCGCTAATCGACAGCCGCTATTGTCCCTGGCCGCTAATCGACCAGCCTATAATCGACCAGCCTATAATCGACCAGCCTGTAATCGACCAGCCTGTAATCGACCAGCCTGTAATCGACCAGCCTATAATCGACCATAATCGGCCTATAATCGAGCCGCGCGGGCGGGGGTTGTCGTCGTCACCTTCGGCGTCGAACGGGATCGCTGCGCTCCTCGGAGGACTCCGTGACGTATGGAAATTTCCGCCAGTCAGACGAGACCTAATGCCGAGGTAGTACCGCATCACCCCGTGACGGCACACTCAACGGACCCGCGGCGCGTTCATACCTCTCTTTCCTCAAACAGGGATGCCCTAAGCACACCTTACTCATCGCTGCATCACGCATACACACGCATCAAACTGTTCAAGTGCAATGAACCATATCTGAAATCGAATTAATCTGGTTGAATTGCCTAATTAGTAATTCATCATCATCATCAGCCTGATTATGCCCACTGCAGGGCAAAGGCCTCTCTTGTGTCTCTCCAATTAAACCTGTCCTTTGCCAGGAGCGACCACCGTATCCCCGCAAACTTCTTAATCTCATCCGCCCATCTATCTTTCTGCCGCCCCCTGCTACGCTTGCCTTCTTTAGGAATCCACTCCGTTACCCTTAAGGACCACCGGTTATCTTGCCTTCGCATTACATGCCCTGCCCAAGCCCATTTCTTCCTCTTGATTTTTACTAGGATGACATTAACCCGCGTCTGTTCCCTCACCCACTCCGCCCGCTCTCGATATGTTAACGTTACACCTATCATTTTTCTTTCCATGGCTCGCTGCGTTGTCCTTAACTTAAGCTGAGCCATCTGTGTTGGCCTCCACGTTTTTGCACCATAGGTGAGTACCGGTAAAATATAGCTGTCGTAGACTTTCCTCTTCAGGGATATTGGCAAACTGCCATTCATGATCTGAGAGAACCTGTCATATGCGCTCCACCCCATTCTTATTCTTCTAGTTATTTCCCTCTCATGATCCGGATCAGTAATTCACATACTCATAATTACCTACGCAAGCATCAGTACATGTCCTTGACAGTTGGCAAGCGCTTCGAAGAAGAGTGTGGCAAATTATACTACGTCATTTCGAGGCTATCGCTTTAAAATGCCGCGGTGAATGCATGTTGTGTAGCCGGACATATCCCCAAAAGACGCTGCTATCACCTAGATGTTTCCCAGAATAGCGCTAGCTTCTCTTGTAGTCCGACATGCTGCCTCGTGCGCTACGTGTACTCCAAAATACTTCGTTCAAACGACCGTAAGCTTACATTGAAGACAGTCTTCAAACAGCAGAATAACTGAACTGTGCACTGTATCAAACGACTACTTACGCACATAGGTGGCGCCTGTGGACGCCGGAGTACTGAGAGTTACTGAGGTATGCTGTACCGAGAGGTATTTGGAAAGGATTAATGGTGCCGAGACTTATTTCATGAATGCAGTTCTGTGCTTAAGAGCAGATGTTCAGGTGAGATTAGCAGTAAATCAGAGAGCTATTGGAAGATCAGCACTAGGTAGCCACGGCAAAACTACAAACGATGCAGCAGAAGGGGATATGGGCTGAGCATAAAAAAATAGTTCGAAGCATGGAAAGCTAAGAATAAAATACTATTTGAAGAACGCCTGAGGAAATTGGACGATAACAGGTGGGCAGCTGAGGTATTTAAATACTTATACAGAAAGAGTGCTGGCTCACAATGGCATAAAAAACAAGGAACCTAACCAGTAAGCATGCAGGACACAAGGACGGAGAAAGAAATAGCATTAAACGACAAGTAAAAAAACGCGGAAGGTAAAAAATGGATTAAGTCAATGGAAAAGAAGCAGAGTGGATAACTATATCGATACTGGAAAAGGCAGATCAGGAAGGAACTGTTCTATGATAACTCAAGAGGCAGTGCCCTACTCTTTAAAGCTAGGTCAGGGTGCCTTAGAAAGCACAGCTAGAGAATAAAATTTAATGGAGATGACGACGCATGTGCAGTGTGTGGTAAATCTGTAAAAGCAATTGAACACCTCATAGTCAAATGAGATATTATCCATCCAGATATATATGCAAGCACAGTCACTCTACCTAAGCGGCCCTAGGATATAAAGGCAACAATGGTCTTGTAATCAAAGCAATGGCGCCAGGATCGCGCGCAGCTGGAGCAGCGTGCTGCCCCGGCTGCGGAGCTGGTTACGACGGACAACGGCGACGTCGCGAAACGCAGGGACGGGCGCCAAAGAGCTGCGCTATAAATTACGAACATGGTGGCAACTGCCACCACCCCGCTTCAAAGGAGACGCTCCTACCTTCAATCCATGCCGTACATCGTCGGCGCCATTGTATGCTGCGCCGTGTACTGCCGTGCATGGTTCTCTTTCATGCGGTCTGCATGGCGTTTGAGAACTGCTTTTCCAGGTAATGTTGTCTAGGATGACTAGTTTGAAAGACAGTATCAGTGAGCAAAGGTAGCGCAGGCAGAATCATGTCGGGCTACACGAGAAGCTTGCTCGATTCGGGGTAGCACCCAGCGGATAGAGCGCCTATTGAGAGTATGTCCAGCTTCACAGCGCACCTTTATCGTGGAATTTCATCAACATAGTTTCCAAATGACGAAGGGAACTTTGTCACACCCTACTTCCAAGCAGACACCTGCTGTTAACGAAAAGAGAAATATAATTTGGTAAGCTTTACTTGCATGTGTTTCGAAAGGCGGCCCAGCCGCCTCATACTTCTACAGGACAGAGAATCCCATGCGCTCGTGCTTCATTTCCCCCCACCGTCTCTCATGCTTTCACCCCAACTTTCCTCCTGAATGCAACACCTGTGGCGTGCCAATATCCACACTTTTCCACTACCCTTGGGAATGTCCTTCCCCAAAGGCAGTATCCCCCATCCCTAATCCCACTCTTCTAATAGAGAGTTTTAGAATAGCGTAGTGGCGAATAGGGTGATCCTATCCGCATGCGCTTGGCGTTAGGGGAACGGGTTCACGTTTTCTGTCAATAGAATAGGGACGCGGATGGTCGCTTTGCGTTGCTTGAAGGCAGCGCCATAACGGCGCTGCCTTTGAGAACAAATAAGTTAATATATATACTGTACTTTTTTCACTGTGTAAATAAAACGACATGCAAACTGTTACAGTTACCAATTTATACTTAGGAAATGCGAAAAATGATGCAAATATTTCTTTTATAATGCGGACATGTTCAGTTGGAGCCAAGTCTATCCACACAAGATCAAAATTCCAAACCTGTTTGTGGAGATCAGTAGTTCGAACCTCGCGCGCTTTCTGACGTCAGTCGACGCGTCCCCGCTAAGCATAGCAGCTCTGTAAACACAGAAGCAATCTGAAAATTTGGCGCGTTTTATCTTTAAAATTTTGTTGTTCAGGCAACTTCAGCCAAAGCGAAAGCCTCGTGCGCCTTTAGTTTGCCGTGAGCGTGAGCCACAGAGTAGCGGCAACGAAGAATCGGTGATGAAGCGAGAGGGACCGCATCGATGGGCTCCGCCATGTTGGCCCAACGTAAAGCGGTTTTGGGGCGCACGCTATTTCGCCGATTTAGCGTTAGCGTCGCCCACTCACCCAAACACCCAAGGGCCAATAGCGTTCTGCGCATGCGCAGTAGCGTGCCGCTATTCTCCTATGACCCAAAGCGATAGGGTGACCCTGTACTAAAATTCTCTATTCTTCCTGGGAGGCTGCTTTACGGACCGCTAAGCCCGCCGGCCAGAAATGGCTGGTGGATCGGGCTTTACGTGAAGCACAAGACCGTGGACTCCTGGACCAGTAGGGGACCACCCTGGAAGAATGTGTGTGTGTGTGTGTGTGTGTGTGTGTGTGTGTGTGTGTGTGTGTTTCCCTCCATGCGCTCGTTTCGCGGCGCTTCAAATGTGCGTCGCCTTCGAAATGGTGTTTCGTACTTTCATATCCTGTTCTAGGATGAATTTGGCCATTCTTCACGAAAGAATGACACCACAGGTGTACTGTTATAAATATCAATTATTTCTACAACAACGTGTTAATAATATCTCCTTGCCATTTAATACCTAGTATTTTCTTCAGAAATAGCCACTTAGTCTTTTCGTAACCCATTAGATGCTAATTTGTATCCGGCTGGGGCGAGCGTGGGGTGGGGACGACATTTTGAACATTTAAGGTTTTTATACTTAATTTCCCGAAATCTTCTACAACTAAAAGCCTGTACGGGTGCTCGACAGCTAAATAGGCGCGCGGGAGGAAGAAACGTGTTGAAACTGTGCTTCTAAAGCAAAAGCGGCAATTCTGGTTTCCAGGTGTAGAAAAGTGTTTCTCCGAGACGACGCTTGGTTCTTCCACTGAGCTGTGTGAGGAGTCCTAGTTCATTGTCACAGAAAGCAGTCGCCTTCAGCTACTACCCTAAAGAAATTATTGTCCAATCCCTCATGTCGCATCAGACACACATGTGCAAAGCAGCTGTCATGTGGTACTTTGCGGGCACTGAGGTAAGTATAGCAAGCAAGGAGTTTTTGCAAAGATAGATTCATTTGCGATTTACGTACTCCTACTGAAAGAGCACCGGCATTTCGTAGAGTAGAATGGAAACGCTGACATCCCGTAGGGTGAAAGTATTGACTTTGCGTGTGTGTCTAAGCCTTAAGGGTCATGTGGGCGAGGAAGAGAAAGGTATAGTTGTTTCAGCTTTTGGTCGCTGGGACCTCAAAGGGGACCTGAAAGGGGGCGAGTTTAGAGGAGGGAAAGAGGGAGGGAGGAGGAGGTTAATAACGGTACTGCTATCAGTGCACTTTTGAGCCGCCGGACAAGGCGAATGGTTAGCGGTTTCGATATGCAAAGAAAGATTTGGACGAACTCCTGGCACTTCTTTGCTTATAAGAGAGCACCAAAAACGACTAGAAGGTACACAATGCACGATCAAGCTTGAAATGATAATGATCTGGTCGTTTACCAGCAATTTAGGCAGCTCTCTAGTTCACTTGTTTCGTAATCGCTCATGTAACCGCGGAAACCTATCTTCAGGGTTATAAAACCAAATTTCAGGTCCTTTTTGTCTAAAGCCATTTTGGAAAGTCTGCGCATTTTTACCTTAGTAATCTTAAAGTCATTCTGGCCACAATACGTCCAAATATCCGAGATTCTTGAAGCCTAAAGTGCTGAACACAGTCAAGTGCTACTCATTGCGGGCGTTTGTGCTTTCTTTTCGCAGTTCATCACTTATTTCAAGAAGGAGCGAATTGCGATTAAAGTTGGACGCCATCGCACCTTTGCCTATGTGTAAATAGAAGCGGCCAGAAATGAGGTTTGATGTATTATATCATAATGCTTCTAATTAAAAAGGCTAGGGGAAATAAAACACAACCGACTAGCGTGGCCTTATATATCGTGTAATTTCTAATTTCCCGAGATGAGATCCGTCATGGCTGCCGAGAGGAGCGGACGTGTGTCGCATCGCATCCGCAGTTTTTGACCATTCCGAACCGTACCAATCCACAGCGCCACCAGATTTTATTTGGAGCTGAAAGAACTCACAAGCTGCCCCACCTGGACACCAGGTTCCGAACGGTAGGACCCAATTTTGGCTCCTCATCGGACTTGGACTCTGCGATTCGGACGGCGTCTCGCCGAGCCTACCGGCAGGACATCTTCGACTACGGGAATACATGGGCCGCTAGGCCTGACAAGGCAGCGGTGGTGCGGCCTGAAATCGACCCCGCTCTGCGAACTACACATTCCATCAGACCATGGAAGGATTGCCCCAAAACTTGCCGGACGCCCAGGAGATGGATGAGGACGACCTCAACACCACTGACTCCGAGAGCCCGGTGAGCAACGCTGACGCGGCGTCCGCCACGCAGGAGCCGCCCAACCCTTACAACAACGACGCCAGCTGGGAATTGGCATTGTCCAAAGGCCAGAAGAAACTCCAGAGGAAAAGCAGACGGATCGCTGCGGGGAACAATACGACCACCCAAAACAACCCCGGCGAAGACAACTCAACTCACCGCGACCGACGGAGGCCCAGCCGCCGCCGGCAGAAACGCCAACGGACAAGGAACAGGACACCAGCCAAGGCGCAGGCTGCCTCCGCTCCCTAAGAACGATTTCAAAATTATCATTCGATCGAAGAAAGGACTTGCTGTCAGACAGCTTCACACCCACCAGGTAGCCCGCGCTGTAGTCGCAGCGTGCAACCAACAATGCAAAGACGAAGATTTCATAATACGGCTCCGGCCAGGATCTAACATCATTATCGTAAGCACCCCACATGAATCAGCTGCCCAACTCGTGAGACGCATTACCAACCTCACCTTTGCGGGACGCGCATTTGAGATGAACACCTACGTGGCCGCGTCGGACGATGTCCAACGTGGCGTGATACATGGAATTGATCCCGGGACGACACCGGAAGAACTCAAGGCCCATTTACGAGTGCGCACCCAAGGAGTCACCATACTCAGCGCCCGGATGTTAGGAAAAACCAAGACGGCCGTCATCACCTTTGACGGTCCCATTGTCCCAAAATATGTTATCTACTACGGGGGCGAGACGGCATGCTACCCGTACCGCCCCACGAGACAAGTGTGTTATGTGTGTTTCCAGCAAGGCCACCGCTCCGACGTATGCCCCACACCTAATGTGCGCGCGTGTAGCCAGTGCGGAACGCAAAACCCGCCAACTGGACATTCCTGCACTCCAAAGTGCGTGATTTGTGGTGAGGCCCACCCTACCGGGTCGAAGGACTGCCGCGAACGACCCAAGAAAGTCAGAAGGCAGCAAACCAAGACCGCCCTCAGCAACGCTACAGATGAAAACGCCAGCAACAGCGGTGGTGGTGGTGGTGAACACTTTTGATTGTCGAAATAGAGTTTGGGAGCCACAGAGTGGCCCCGCTACATGGTCGGCGTCCCTAGTCCGGGACACCGCATGACAATGCCCCGTCTCTCGCCCGTTTCACCAGAGCCCTTTGGGACTCAAGCGAGGAGCAGTTGAGGAGGGCAGTCTCCCATGCCTCTCTGGAAGGGGTAGGGGAAGGGGGGAGGTGGGGATTTTGAGTACATGCCCACACCATGTGGAAGATATCACAGGTCTCCCCACAGTGCGGGCATCGCCCATCCGTGTTTGGATCGTAATGCTTTAAGATTGCAGGACAGAGTAGAGTACCTGTCTGCAGGCGCCTTAAAGTTCGCTCCTCCGTCTCACTCAGCCCCTTTGCAGGGGCCGGGAAAAGGCGGTGGATGTCGCTATAATGCGTTATAATTTCCCTGAATCGCAGCAGCGGCTGGTTAGTCTCCGAGCCAGAAGAGCTGGGATGAGGAGCCCGGTGAATAAGCGCTCGGGCAGCCGCGTCAGCGTCCTCCTTACCTCGTAAGCCCTGGTGGCCAGGAGCCCAAATGATTCTTTTGGGTGTTGGATCAGTGGCAGTCCGTCTTAGAATACAAGCAGCTAAGGGGGAGATCTCCCCTGCCAAGTAATGATCACATGCTTTTCGGGAGTCTGTAATGATGATTCTCGAATTGGCGTGGGCGGCAGCAAGCGCTATCGCTAATTCCTCGGCTCGCATTGAATTCGGGGCTCGAAAAGAGAGTCCATCAACGTGCATTTCCTGGTGAACGACAGCGGCCGTGTAAAATCCTGTGGGCGATGGCCCTGCTACGTCTACATAATATACACCGGGTCGGGAGCCGTGTTGTCTCTCAAGAGCCCGAGCCCGCGCTTGTCGCCTGTTTTCGTGCATGTCGGTGTCCATGTTACGGGGGAGCGGGGAGACCCAGAGCATATGGCGCCACAGTACTGGGATACGCTCCGCCTCCTCTGGAGTGCAGTCGTGTTGGATGTGTAAGCGGTTTAGCAGGCGGCGCCCAGGGGCCGTCTGCATGAGCCGCGTGTATTGGTTCACGAGGTGGGCCTCCCGTAGCTCCTGGTACGAGTTTAGCACCCCCAATGCCTTGAGTTTGGCATTAGAGGTAGCCACCGGGAGATCCAGGGCTCGCTTAGTTGCCTTGCGGATGATGGCGTCTATTCGCGCCTTGTCTTGCTAACAGCGGCGGACGCGACAGCAGACGCCGCAGCCGCGGTGACCGCAGCAGACGGCCGCGGTGGTTCAGCTCGGAGGGAGAGACATCACGGAGCCGCTCGGGATCCCGCTCATCACGGCATCGCTCGCGGTCCCATTCTTCCCCCCCCCCCCCTGCCACCCCCTGCGGGGACGAATGCCCGGAACCAGCACCGGAAGAACGAAGACACCGGGTTCGCCCAGAAAAGCAGCAACAAGGTGAGCTGGAGAGCCGATGCTCCCGGGTTTGCTCCACATTCGGGTGGGACTGGTAACAAACTCAACACCAATACAAACAACGCAAACAACCGTGACCTTGAACATGGAGACGCAGAGAAAGCAGCACTTCAGCGCGAACTAAAACTTGCTCGCGTTAAACAGAATGAGTTGGAACTCCAAATTGCGGAACTCACAAAGATAGTTCAAGACCTAAAATCCAACTGCCACCCGCTGTCGAACGCTACACAAACGAACTCCTCGCTGCAGATGAGTGATGAGGAACGCTCAAACTTCAAAGCGGAAATACAACAGATGATGCAATAAATGATGCAACAGACGTTGCATCAGGTACAAGGACAACTAGCAGAGCTACGGAGTGCCTTCCGCAAACAAAAACACACACAGAACATTAAGGAAAAGGCCTACAACCGTCCTGCGTTAGCAGCTCTCGCCAATCCATCTACATCCCAGGGAACGGGCAATTGCACAAGCTCAAGAACCTAAATCATGGCTAACACGAACCACAGCAAACAAGACATCTTAGACATATGGCAATGGAACTGCAGAGGCTATCGCAAGAAACAAGGCCTCATCAAACAATTCATTCAGACGCAGCTAACACCACCTGACGTTATCGCACTTCAAGAAACGGGCGCGACACCCACTCTCACGGGATACACATGCTACGACAGCCACATGACGGGAAAGACAACCATCTTAGTGAGCAAGGCAGTCATAGCCATCAATCACGACAGCATACCCGACACCGACATTGAGCATGTGATTGTAGAGATCGTACCGAAAAAGAAAAGGAAAGGGGGAAGTGTATTCATCGTCAACGTGTACAGCCCCCCGAAGCAAAGAAAAGCAAAATTTTTGAACTTTTTCACGGTGTCCACAGACTAGCGAAAAACAACACGCTAATCATCTTGGGGGATTTCAACGCCATGGACAAGAGCTGGGGGTACCAAAAGGCCACCATTAAAGGCAGAACGCTAGCCGAGGTTGCAGATAACTTCAAGTGCAACCTACTCACCGACCCAGCAACCCTTACCAGAATTGGAAATAGCGTCAGCATCGACACCTGCCCCGACCTCGCATTCGTAAGAGGACTCGGACAAACACAATGGGAGAACCTATTGGAAAATTTAGGCAGCGACCACTACATAATCAAGACGCAAGTAACCTCAGACAGGCTGAGACGCCAGTTGGGCGCGGCAAAAATAACGGACTGGAATGCGTTCCGCGAAGCATGCGACAGCAACCTTACCGAGAATGGCATACAGTCGTTAGAGGAATGGGGAAGCATGCTAAGGGATACGCAAGACAAGTACACCAAAACCATAAACCGAACAGCGGAAACACCCGAGGTGGACGGTCGACTGCTCAAGCTTTGGGATGCTAGGCGCAGTCTCACCAGGAGATGGAAAAAACAAAAACATAACAGGAAACTCAAGCTTAAAATCGCCGAAATTACAGCGAAAGCAGAGGAATACGCCACACAGCTGGCAAAACAAAATTGGCAACAATTCAGCGATTCTCTTAGTGGGACGCTAAGCACGACACGGACTTGGCGTATCCTTAGAGCGCTCCTCGATCCGACTAAGACAAAAGCTGAAAACAATAAATCCATATACCGGTTCATTCACCAGTTCTAGGGCACTGACTCGGAACTCCTCGACAGATTGCGCGCCAAATGCTTTGGCAGCACGAACCCGCCGACCTATACAGGGGAGTACCGGGGAGACGATAACGCTAATCTGGACAGACCCATCACACGAGAAGAGGTCTACGCGGCCATGCGAAACACCACCAGAAATACGGCTGCGGGAGCGGATAAAATAAACAACGCACTCATCCGCAACCTCAGCGATGCGCTGCTCGCTGAACTGACAGACTTCCTCAACAAACATTGGGAAGCTGAAACTGTCCCCGAGGAGTGGAAACATGCCGAAGTGGTGATGATACCCAAGCCAGGTAAGAAACTGCAGATAGAAAACCTCAGGCCGATCTCGCTTACTTCATGCCTGGGAAAACTATACGAGCGAGTGGTAACGCAGAGATTTCAAAACTACATGGAAGACAACGAACTGATCCCTCACAGCATGTTCGGCTTTAGAGCAAAATTATCAGCTCAAGACGTACTCCTCCAATTATATGAAGGTGTACTTCGGAACGTTCCTCGGGACGGAGAAAACGTGATAATGGCCCTAGACATCAAAGGGGCTTTTGACAATGTTGGCCACGAAGCAATCCTTACGGGCCTGGACAACCTGAACTGCGGGCGCAGGATTCACAGCTTCGTCAAAGCATTTCTATCCAACAGAACTGCAACCATCGGTATAGGAGAACTTCGGTCCGAGAAGTTTCGAACACCTAACAAGGGAACACCTCAAGGGTCGGTCATTTCACCCACGCTATTCAACGTGGCCATGATCGGACTGGCGAAGCAATTAAAAGAAATTGACGACATCCACCATGCCATTTATGCCGACGACATCACAATATGGACTAACACTGGCTCACTCGGCGAGAAAGAGGATAGGCTACAAGAAGCGGCCACCTGCGTTGAAGACTATGTCAAAGCAAGAGGGCTAGCATGCTCGACCGAAAAATATGAGCTCTTGCGGGTTTTGAGAGGAAAACGGAACCGACCAGTCCCTACCAGTAAAGAACTTCGACTACAAGTTTACCTCGAAGGAGAACCAATACCAGAGAAGACACTCATACGGGTACTAGGGATGTGTATACAGTCAAATCAACGCTGTACTCACACCCTTGCGCTATTAGAGGCATCTACACTCCAAGTGGCCCGCATGATTACGCGCATCTCACACAGACGTCATGGCATGCGAGAAGAAGACACACTCAAGCTGGTCAGGAGCCTAGTGGCCAGCCGGGCGACATACAGTCTCCCGTACTACAATCATATCAAAAGTGAAATACAACAGGCGGACGCGATTTTACGCAAAGCGTATAAAACCGCGCTTCGACTACCCCATAACACCTCAACTGAAAAGCTCTTAGCCTTGGGACTGCACAACACGTTCGAAAAATTACGGGAAGCGCAGCATGTTGCCCAAATGCGCCGACTACAGCAGACCCCCACAGGCAGAGTTCTTTTAAAGAAACTGGCCTACACCGAACAAATTCGAGAAATATTGAGAACTAAAACGATCCCCGATGAGTACCGCAGCACGCTCAGGGTGGCACCAATACCAAGAAACATGGACCCGAACCTCCACAAAGACCGAAGAGAGGCAAGGGCCGACCGCTTACAGAAAACACACGCATCCCAGGATACAACAGTGTATGTCGACGCTGCCACATATGCCATGACTGGGACAAGGCACCAACAACGCAGTGGCAACTGTAGTCAACTCGGAATTACACGAGATTACCAGCGCCTCCCTGCAAGACTGCACGATAGCTGAGGCTGAAGAAGCGGCCGTCGCTCTAGCGGCAGCGGAGGGCTATCGGACTGGGCGGTCACTGACAATTCTTACTGATTCACAAGCAGCCTGCCGCAACTATCTTTGCGGCAGAGTCGGTCACAGAGCGCTCCGCATACTCCGCTCTGTAGACTGCAAGTCGCAACAAACACATGCAAAACCACACAATCCGATCAAACATAAGATCATCTGGGTACCGGGGCACACGGGGGTGGCAGGAAACCAAGAGGCAGACAGGATAGCTCGAGGATATACTAACTACCGAGCATCCAACGTCAACGACCTTGAGGAATCCCTGCCAGTACCTCAGGAATACTCGGCCATACTCAACAACTACAAAGGCAGCAGGATGCGGTACCCACCACCGCACAAATCTTTAAACAAAGAAGAGGCTGTCACATGGAGACAACTTCAAAAGGGGTCATATCCAAATCTAAACACACTAAGTAAAATTCACCCCACACTTTACGCACACAATTGTCCGTGGTGCCATGAAAAACCTACACTGTATCACATCACATGGGCATGTCAAAAAGTCGGCATCGTCCCAGTTATACAAAACCCAAGTGTGGAGCAATGGGAGGGGCTGCTCTCCAGCGACCGCCGCGATGACCAGATCGGTTTGATACGGCGAGCTCAGCTGACGGCAGCATCCAGCGGAGCCCTGGAATAGGGGCAACCGATCGTTGCGGATGGACTCATCTGACCACATAAAAAAACCTTGTGCTAGAGCCGAATAAAGTTATCCTATCCTAATTTCCCGACGGGCCCAGTGCGCTGTTTTCGACAGCAGATCTTCGTCACGTGGCGCCCCCATGTAGAGCGACAGGCTTCGGAACACGATGAGGGAAAGGGGGGAGGGGATCTTTTACTTTTGCCCACGACTGTAGATTAGAAAGACGGGTAACCATGCGTGAGTAGCGACATACCACCGTCTCTCATGCTTCCACCTCACCTTTCCTCCTGATTGTAACACCTGTGGCGTGCCCAGATTCACACTTTTCCACTACCTTCGGGAATGCCCTTCCCCAAAGGCAGTACCGCCCATCCCCAATCCCACTCATTCTTCCTGGGAGGCTGTTTTACGGACCGCTCAGCCCAACGGCCAGAAATGGCTGGTGGATCGGGCTTTACGTGAAGCACAAGCCCGTGGACTCATGGACCAGTAGGGGACCACCCTGAAAGATTTTTTTTGTAATAAAGTTGTTTCCATCCATCCATCCCTACCTGCGATAAAAAATATATTTTCACTGCCCGTGTCTAGCAGCGCTGGCCCAATAACTACGCTTCTGCCTCCATGCCTTTCTAAACATGAGCATATAGAGGTATGAAATTGATAACTTGGTTTTTGAGGAAAGGAAATAATCCAGTAACTGTCTCGCCTATCTGGGTGGACACCCGTGCCGCGCCGTAAGGCAAGAGATAAAGGAGGAAGGACAAGAAGAAAGGAAGAAAGGGGTGCCGTAGTGGAGGTCTCCGGAATGATTTCCACCACCTGGGGTTCTTTAACGTGCACTGACATCGCACAGCACGCTGGCGCCTTTTGCGTTTCGCCTCCATCGAAAGGCGCCTGCCGCGGTGGGGTTCAAACCCGGGTGGTGGTGGGGGTGGTGGTGGTGATCTCTTTTATTACTCCCAAAAACAGGGGACCACTCCAAGGACACGTTGCGCTGGCTTAGAGGAGGTCGGCGGGGATCCCTTGGGATGTCGCGGCCTCCACCGAGCGCTGGATAAGCCGGCGTTGGTCTGCCGGCTCGGAAGTACGCAGGAGAGACTCCCACGTCTCTGGGGTGTTTGGGTTGTTTGTGTTGTGATGTGTACAAGTCCACACCATGTGTATGAGAGTGGCTGGAGTTGAGCAGTGTTTGCACATGGGGTCTATCTGTTGCGGAAAGACCCTGCTGTATAAGAGGGGGTTTGGAAAAGTGCCAGTTTGTAGTTTGCGCCATTGAACGGCCTCGCGTCTTGTTAGATCACGGTGTGCGGAAGGATAGAGACATCTTTCGAGCCGGTACTCCGGCTGCGTAGACGAGTGCCTATGAGTTTCACAGCTGTGTAATGAAGCCGCAAATGGCAAATTTATGGAGCGTCAACAGCGCTATTTTGATGAAGCGTGCCGCAAAAAGTGATCGACCTTGGCCCGCCTTTAGTCGAGGATGAGGGAAAGACTGCGTCACCGGAAACAGTTTTTTGTCGGTTTATTAGCAGCCTATCCTTGAGCTACTAAAAGAAATAAAACTGTCTGCTCTATTCCCATTCCATCCCTGCGGCTCTTGACATTTTGTGTGTACGGTGTGACAGCTGTGCATAAGCAGCTGTGGAAAGCAGTGCATACAAAACAACGGATAGAAAGCGTCAGCGTGATAAGTCCGTGACATTGATCACGGGCGATGAGTACTGGCGCTGATTTATCGCTTGATTGTGAACTTCTTCACCAGGATACAGACGAGTTCCCGCCTGTATGAGGGCAGTTCTCGCGCACTTTGCAAATGGAGGGGCATTTTTCTCGATTCTTTTCGCTGATTTCTTATTCCACAAATGTAGATCCTTTGGGATGATGGAAAAGTCGTTGAGAAAGGCACATGCACATTTACCCACCTTCTCACAAAATTTCTTTATGTGTACGATATTTTTGTCTGTTAAACTTAATTGGCAGTTTTACTATTTGATCTCCAGATTCCTGGAGTTCGTGATGATTTTTGTGTATAAAAGGTTGGTTGGTTTGGTTAGTTTATGGGGTTTAACGTCCCAAAGCGACTTAGGCTATGAGAGACGCCGTAGTGAAGGGCTCCGGAAATTTCGACCACCTGGGGTTCTTTAACGTGCACTGACATCGCACAGTACACGGGCCTCTAGAATTTCTCCTCCAAAGAAATTCCAGCCGCCGCGGCCGGGATCGAACCCGCGTCTTTTGGGTCAGCAGCCGAGCACCATAGCCACTGAGCCACCGCGGCGGCTTTTGTGTATAAAAGATACCGAGCGAAACGCTTCAGCGAAAGTGTGGCGAATACACACGGTTCGATGTCAGCGTTTCCGCATCACTTAGAACTTGGACGCACGGACGTTTACTGCATTTGACTGACATTTAATCTGGCTATCGATGTCTAAGCCAAGTACGAGAGTAAACGAATTCCACAAAGTGTCAGACTCAGTGGTGGATATAATCCACACCCAGCGTTTAGTCCACGGGCGGCAATGATATCCAAGTCAATCTCCATAGCTGTAGCCATCAATGCATTAATTGGTTTGATTTATTGGGGTTTAACGTCCCAAACCGACTCAAGCTATGAGGGACGCCGTAGTGGAGGGCTCTGGAAATTTCGGCCACCAGGGGTTCCTTTTGGTTTTGAAGTAGAATTGTTATAGCGCAAACAAAGACACGGACAAGAGAGACGAAACACACACACAAGCGTTAAAGGGTCCCTGAAAGGGGTGTCTGAGGTTGGCAAAAAAATACTTGCATTATGTAGAGCGTAGGCCACTGAACGTTCATGCCGCGTACAATACATCAAGAGCGAGCAGATAATTTATAATACATTTTCAAAAACTACCACTCCCGAGCCTCGCGGTGACCAGCGGCGGTGAACTTCCGTCCGAATCCGTACTCATTACGTCACTGGGCTTCTTCGATTAACCGCGCTCGGGCAGCCCGCTGGCGGCCCGCAAATTCGTCTCTGACAGGAAAACGCATCATGGTCACGTGGGCTGGAGGCCACCGGAACCAGGCGGCCGGCAATCACGGCGGCAAGCAAGTCGCGGATCACGGTGAGCAGATGCTCTCTCTAGCTTCGCGTTCTGTGTCTCATTGCTACGCACGCGTACGGTAGAAATAGGCTGCTTGGTATCGAAAACAACGACTTGCAGTTACTTAGGGCTGCGTGCCGCAGACTGCAGAACATGCAGCTGACCAAGCTCGCACTCGTATACATCGGCGACGATAACGTGAGCGTGTGCCTTCGGTGCACTGTGTAAGTTTCAAGAAATCCTCAAAAGCATGCGATGAGCAATCGCAAGCTAACGTGTTTCAGTCGACACCACAGAGGACGGAAAAACTGCCCGTGCGTTGTTTATCAAACGACAAGCCGTACTCTCGGATTATTGCGTGTTTGCTTACTACGCAATAAGTGTATTTATATGACTGGTATGACCGCCGACGATCGACCCTGGTGGACTCTGCTGTGGTCGTTGCGATTTCTACGCTCGTAACCTGCTTCCTGTAAGCTGTAAGCAGAAAAGAATCGGAATACGTTCGTTCAGCTGTAGTCTGTCGACCGCCGGCTTTTGCTGCGGGCAAGGAAAGCAATATCTCGGCAAAAGCGCATATCAGCTTGTTGAACGTCCACCTAGAACAAGCGGGTGCACTGTATAAATTTATCTGCGTATCGTTTCTGTAATAATGCATCTTTATAGCAGAGAACTGACACTGGAATGAAAGGCGCTACAATAAAGCCCTGCGTGTCGGCGCCTCACGTTCCGCGTGTGTTTGCATGACGATCACCGCTAGAGCTCATTTTTATCTCTCTTTTTTTTAAATGAGCCAAACGCGAGGAGGTGCATGCCTGCGGTACTTCTCAGATATTTTGAGCATATGTGGCAGAAGGCCCGAGCATGAAGCTGTATAACAGTTGGCGACGACAGAATCAGCACTTGGTCGGCGCGACAATTCTGTGTGGCCACATATATGCCCGCAGAGATGTCTCGAGCAATGTGCTCGTGAGGGCTTTTAATAAAGGAGATGTTTCAGTCAAGCGTTTTTCAAAGCATATCCACTTTTGCACTGCGCCAAACGCAATGAAGACCATACGCTCCCGTATCGCGCTCAACCAACACTTCGTAAAACACGTTCAGCACATGCATATATGCGCGCGTCTGAACGCGTACTCGGAACTGGAATCCGGCTGCTCTGGTGAAAGGCCTCGAACACCATCGCAATATCCGCCGGGCGCACGAAATTAACAGCCGAAATATTTGTGAATCAGAAGTATGCGATCGTAATATGAAGCGAGCAATTGTGCTTGCGAGGTGGCGAGACGATCGAAATATGATCGCGCATCGCACGCAAAACATATCAATAAACAGCGAGAACTACCGCAAAAGGTGCCATTGTAGGCGACACAGTCGATATGCACCGCGGCCTAGTCGAAACAAGCGCCTGCATCGCGCATAACATCGCATGAAGAACCGCGGTCCTTGTAGTCCTTAAAAAATGGCCGCGCGAGCTTCCCGCTACCATACACCTCTCTGTCGTCTGCTAGCTGCCCGAGCGCTGCCAGCACAAAAAAGTCCTGGTGAGTCTGGCCGCCGGCTGGCAGCCCGAAACCGCCCAGCCAGAGAAAAACGAACGCGTTCCGGGCAGCCACCGGAAGTGGGCGGAGCAACCCGAGAAAATCGAGCGCTCTCGGACAGCCCGCAGGCAACCCGCGGGCTGCCAGAGGCGGATAGTCAAAGAAGCCCACTTTAGTACTCTTTACGTCACCAGCGCAGGGCTATCATTGGTTCGCGGTGCCAACGTGAAATCGCGCGTTTAACAAACTAAAAGCTCTAGATACTTCACATTCTTACTCTTTTCGGGAACAATTCACATTTCAGCGAGGAGAGTTATCGTTTGTATGCATGTTTACACGGTTATTCTGTGTTAGGTGTCAGAAATTAGTACTGCACTTCCGGTTTACGATGTTGTCTGCTCGTACCGCTTGTGTGACTCCGCTGGCGCCGCCGTCGAACCGAATCGAGAATCGAGGTGCGATTTGGAGTCACTGCACTACTGATTTCTGTAGTGACCTCCGTCGCATGCGCAATCAAAATGGATCGGCCGTGCTCTGTCGTTGGTGGAAAAGCCAGGGTTCGGCAAGATGTTGCCCTTCGGCACTGTCTGCCGTGGTCTGCCGAAAGATGGAAGCGAGCGAGCTGTCTTCGTCGTCAGGATTCAGCGCCGGATTTCTGAACGGCGTGTCCTTATAAACTTGGCCGACGCGCCGCGCCGATCGTCGCTTGCGAACTGCCGCCCCACTAAAAGCAAACACGCATTGCAAACACGCATGGAGCGGTGAGCATCGCTGCGCCGATCTACCCAAGCTACGCCCACAACCGGTGTCGCACTTCGCCGCCGTGCAGCAGTACCTGAGTGCTGCTTGGGATGTTGTACAAATATAACAAGAAAAGACAAGATCGCCTTGTTATCCGAAAGACTGTTCGAGCAGCGAGAAAGCATGCCTGCTTATGTTGCGAGCTTTCGGCAATGGCACCGCTCGCGGGCGCTCCGGGCGACGAGCTCTGTTGCTGCCTGGCTACCGTGGTCGTCGCTAGGCTTATAGCCTCTTTCGCATCGAAGCCGCAGCGGCCGGCGCTTCGGAAGTCGCCTGAGCTATAATAAAAGGTTTGCTCTACACATCGCTTTACAGTGAACACCATCATCTCACAATAAAATAATAGTATGGTCACTTTCCGCGACGCCTTCAGCAGCGAAGCGAGCGGCGCCAGGCGAGCCGGACCCCTTCGTCGGGCCAGCGGCAGGTGCGAGGCGGTTGAGGCAAGACGTTTGCTCGCAGCACAGTCGTTACCTTTGCCAGCAGCTCAGTATTGTTCAGCGATCCTCAAAAATGACACATTTTTGACATTTCTTGCCCCAGGGTTTATTGTTTACGTCAAGAACACACTTTCGCTCGTTTTTATGACGCCGGCAGACGGGATCCAGGCTGGCCGGCCGGCCGGCATGCTCGGCGTACCTCACGTTCGCACAAGAAAATACAAAACAGCCATGATACCAAAAAGATGCTTCCTATAGATTCGGGCAACGACAATATGCCTGTGCAAAAGTGGATCTTTCGGCAACGACACCGCCTGCGGCAACACGGCACGACGAACTGCGCGCTGGTCCCAGGTTGCCCTAGTCGTCGCTATAGGCCTATCTGGTTTCGTATCGCAGCCGCAGCTGACGGCGCTTTGGAAGTCGCCTGCGCTATAATAAACGGCCTACTATTCACATCGCTTTAGTGCGAACTCGTCCCATAATGAAAGATATGTTCGATTTCCACGACGCCTTCAGCAACGGAGCTAGCTGACGGCAGGCGAACCGCACCAAGTAGCAGCAGCACCAAAGCGGCCGTGGGATGAAATCTGCTTGTATCGCAGTCATCACTTTTACGAGCAACTCGGTATTGGCCAGCGATCGTAAGAAATGATGAATTTTTGACATGCATCTATCCCAGGGCTTGCTATCGACGAGAACAAACAATACTAGCGCTTTTTTCACTCGCCGGCGGCCGGCATCAAGGCCGGCAGGCCGGCCCGGCGTGGCTCGGCCCTGAGCGCCCTGAGCAGCGCGCTGTAAGTACGTCATCATGACGCTGCCGCTCTCCGCGCTCGTATCGGCTCCCGCTTCCCGTCGTTGCGTTTGCTGCGCGCGGCTCGTCGTTGACATCCAGCAGGTTGGATGCAGGCGACGAGCTGCGATCGGTCATTGCGACGTCGTTCGCAATGGTGAGCCGCAGCGAATCGCATACACTTTTCGCACATGTGTCCCAGCCTTAAGGCTGAAATCCCATTTCGGCACTCATCCGCAAAAGTCGTTCCTTCAGCTCGGGGTCCATAGTTCGAGAGAAGTCGCAGCCACGGTTGCGAGACACAGGTGATCACAGCAGACAGCTGGAAAGCGAGGGAGCGAACGAGCGCGTCAACCGGAAGTAAACAAACCGATCTCGTCGATGACGTATTTGTGGGCGGAGCATGGTCCCGGCCTGTAATCTTTATTTTTTTATGGTTCGCTGCGGTGTACGAGTTGAGAGGGAAAAGGCTGGTGGTCATTTTTAATAGCCATTATCTCTGGTTCCACACAAGGTACATGAAAAATTTTTGCGGTAGGATGATGAATCGTTCAATGTCTATCAGTATTTCGACTTCTCTTTGCCTACATGGCCACCCTTTCAGGGACCCTTTAACTGTCAACTGGATTTATTCGTCAAAAGCCACACCTTTTATAGGCCGAAGGATCGTGACAGAAAAGATGACAAAAAATAAAAACAAGGGTTGTGTCAGAGCCATCAGGGGTTGTGTCAGAGCCCTTTTAATGCAGGAGTTCTTTCACGTGCACTGACATCGCACAGTACACGGGCTTCTAGAATTTCGCCTCCATCGAAGTTCGACCGCCGTGGCCGGTATCGCACCCGCGTCTTTCGGGTCAGCAGCCGAGCGCCATAACCACTGAGGCACCGCGGCGGGTCATCAGTGCATTAATGCATAGTCAATGCATTAATGTATAGCCAAATATATTTCCCGTGATGCTTCGTATGGAGTCAAACCAACGCCCATATGTGTCATGCTGAGAAATAAGATCAGAGTGCCTGGTATCTGCCTAAATACTTTACCCTATGATGCCTACGGCCTCGCTGAAACGCGTCGTTGCCACGGCGTGCTGCGTTAGCATAGGGCTGACGTATTACCCTCGACGTATGGCAAATTCCCGATTGCCTGCTGCGCACGCAAAGCCGCAGGTGCACGGTAGGCATCCGGCTATATCACTCCCTACGGGGCTACCGCGAACTCGCTAATGCAATCAATGCACCCTACTTAAGCAGGCACATGAATAAGTGCGACTGCAAAAAGCCAGTTGGTCCTCGTACTTTTACAGCGAAGCACAAAGTAACAGTAATGGGATCCAGCCTTCACGAAAGTAATGTATGCTCGCTCCGCAGGAAGTAGGTCTCATGTTAACAACTTCGGAGAAAACGAGCTGGCCTGAGGTTATGATCGTAGGCCACACTACAGAAACTAAGTACTGAAACTGCTCATTAATCAACGGGACTGTGCTGTGGTATACTCAGCACCTGCCACGTTCTCATCTCAATATTGCACCTGTGAAAATTTGATCAACTATTGTGCAAACTATGGCCCCAGTTATGAATGGCACATGAAAAGAACGGACACACAAAGGAAGATAATTCCGTTTTAATTCCCCACTTACTCAAGCTTTTTTTTTTAAAGTGCGTAGAGCACACGAGTGGATAAAGTCTAAAAACTTAATATTTTAGGGCAGTCAATACTTTGTCTGACCTCCTTTACAGAAAGTTTTAACACATGCTGCGCCGCATTTTACCCTGCGAATCTTTTCCTGCTCTCTCTCCTGATTCGTGCTCGAACAAATGTAACTTAATCACATCCTAGTAGGAGTTATGAAGATGAAATAAGCACCCCCAGGTCATCGAATGCGAAGGTAAGATAAACAATGGTCGCTAGAGGTAACGGACTGGATTCCAGGAGATGGTTTATGGTTTACGGGGGTTTAACGTCCCAAAGCGACTAAGGCTATCAGGGGAGCCGTAGTGAAGGGCTCCGGAAATTTCGACCACCTGGGGTTCTTTAACGTGCACTGACATCGCACAGCACACGTGCCTCTAGAATTTCGCCTCCATCGAAATCCGCCCGCCGCGGCCGGGATCGAACCTGGGTCTTTCGGGTCAACACTCGAGCGCCATAATCACTGAGCCACCACGGCGGATTCCAGGCGGGTGGATTCTAGGAGAGGACAACCGTAGCACGGGGTGACAGAAAATTCGGTGGGTGGATGAGATTAAGAAGTTTGCGGGGATACGGTGACCGCAACTGGCAAAGGACAGGGTTAACTGGAGAGACATGGGAGAGACATTTGTCCTGCAGTGTACAGTCAGGCCGGAATGAACGCGAACAAGTATATGCCGTACTTTTATACTTTGCAACGAGACATTCCTTTACAACCGGTTTATCAACATATACTTCGGTAGATCTCTCGCCCTTGACGGCGAATCAGGATAGTCGTGCAGTTCAGCTGAAAGTAAACAAGATACTTTGTTTTGATGACAGGCGCTGTTAGCGTTTCATACTGGTCTGACTGTACGTAGTCAGGCTCTGGATGATGATGGTGGCGTTTTAAAGTTATGATGATGCACTGAACAAAATTTTTGGACAGAATCTATTCTATACATGAGTAATCATTTAAATTTCAGCGCCTTAAACAGAGATTCCTTAAACAGAGTAAGAACGCCCAATAAAGAAATGGCTGGGGCCCAACCCGGCTGATCCTAGTTTACAGAGCGGAAGCTCGAAGCGGAAGTAGGAAGTAGAGGCAATGGCAGCGTCCGCTACCAGCTTCCTCTGTCGTTTTTCACGCCGCTGCTGCCGCTCCTTCTCCGGACTAATCTATCTTTCTTCGATTTCTGCTTCAATCTTAGCCCGTTTGCTCACTGTATCCTTCGCCAACGTGCCCTGTCGACGTTCCTGATCATAACAATCATCAGATTCAACCAGCCGTCTACGATACACAGCGGAAGCACTGGATCCAGCGCGCGACTCCTCCATGGCAATCGGCGAACGTCAAGCAAAGCTTCCCGCTTGGTACTATTCTGATCAGATGAATGGCAAGTCACGTGGTTCGGCGCAGCTGCGAGGTGAGCGTCGAATCACATTGTTCTACACAGTTGCGAAGACGAGCGAACGCCGCCGGCTCCGCGCGCCGCAGCCAGTCCGAGGAGCTGCGAACTTTCTTCCACCGATAGGCCCCTTACTCCCCGCCCCCGGCGCGTAGGCTCAAGAGACGAGGGCGGCGGCCTCCGCGACTAAAGAAAGGCGAAGTTACAGTGTTTCTTCACGGCTTCCATCACCAGGCGGATAACTCGTTACTGTTCCGCGTGGGACTCGCTTTGCAGCGAGGCCTTCCGGGCATATCTACTTTTAATGTTTGTTTTTTTCTGACGCCTGCAGCGTCAGGGAGTTGATAGATTATACGAGCCGCGGCGAGTCACAAGGTATGGTGTCACAGCCACATCCCCGCTCCGGCGCTTAAACGTCATAATTCGAAGCGACATGACCTTGCGGTTTTGCATAGGAGGAGTAGGGCTTCCGCTCTGAAAGCGCTTTCAGGTGCAGGTTCTACGTAAAGATTGGTTTGGTTTGGTTTGGAATTATGCACCGACTAGCCCAGCAACAAGTGTTACTTCAGGCGCAGGCCCCGTTTTGGCCCTGCTTGGCTGCTCGGACCTTCAGGCCCAAAAGGCTTTGGTCAAGAGGGCTAAGCTGGCGGCTTCGACCAATGGGGTCCCGGAATAGGGACTCCACCCATTGCGGGGCTCTTTAAGAGAGCCTCACCTCTTTTATTAAATAAAGGCTTTTCATCATCATCCCGTTTTGTAAGCCGTATTACCAACTAAAGGGCAAGCGCTCATATTCCTTTTCCCAAACTATCCCCGTAAAAGAGCGTAAACCAGTCTATAACTCACTGCACTTCATAACGTTGGGTTAGGCCACGTAGGTTTGCCTACATCGAATTTACCATATTTACAGGTGGGGCATAGGGTTACCGCGTACCTTCTTTGCCTTTTTCCACTCCATCCTGTCCTGAAAGTCAGCATCCCAGCTTTGAGGACTGAACTGATTGCTCATATTGTATGACTTTCCGTTCAGTACACCTCTGAAGCCACTCACTCTTTCTACGCGCTCATGTTCAGTCGAGAAGTTGCCCAGGATTTGTTAGGTAGCTCATAGACGGGCTCGTGCTGTGCTCAATTCCAGATACAAAGGCTTTGTAACTCCATGACCCTAGTATTCTATCTCTTCTAACTGACATTTGCTTTTAAATTGAGTGAGAGTCCTGCCATTCCGAAACATTGGCTTGGCATATACTTTAACAAGTTCTCTTGCTTCTGTGCCCCCATTGCGGCAGAGCCAGGCACGCATGTGTCGATTTGTGAGAGGTGTCCGAAATGTTGCGGATTCTCCGCGCCGAGTTTTTGTCGTGCGCATGTACTTCAAAAAGGATAATTTGGGTTGTTGTCAATGCTATGCTAATATTCCATTTCTAAATCCGTCGGCTGAATACTGGACAAAGTGACAATGCAAAAGGATATTTTCCACTCGTAGCTCTACCTTCATTTATGCATAGATCCTGCTGAATTATGCGTAGAATGGGGAGCATTTATGCGGACTCCCTTCACACTTACTTTGATAACTATAAAGTTGGGGCTTTTTAGGCATCTCATACGGCTCCCACGTTGAGGTTAGCTTTTCGAGCTCACCACTGCGTATGTATTTTTCAGCCCACTTAAAGCTTCACTTGGCACTGAGCCCACACTGAAACCAGTGCAAGCAGCCCACATTGCTCACATTGCCCCGACGATTTCTTTTTTAATTGAGCAAATATTCCATGCGGCATCAGAGAGATATACATATGCAAACTGGTGGCGGTTACAAATTCCAGCAAGGCCCGGTACTGGGGCCCATAGGTCCAGATTTGAGCGTCTGGTGGTCGGCTGGGGTAGAAACCGTGTGTGCCGAGGTATCGCTTGCGTGCATCCCGAAGTCCGGAGCAAGTAGAAGAAAGTGACGACGATGTTGAGCGGTTTTGCTACATGAAGCACATATCTTAGATAAGCCGGCACTCCTGCGGCTGACGTGATTCGATGTAAGCTTGACATAGAAATGTGGGATCTCTAAACCTTTGTAGGGACGTTAGGGACCCATGCAGGATCAACAGGAGCAAGCCCAATCTTGGCGTGCCAAGTTGTTCCACAGAAGCAGCCGACGTAGATTTAAAGGGATTGCTTTGGCCGAACTTGCCCAAGTAGGAACCATTGGGTCCCGACGTCGTATGATGCTTGGGAAAAAGGAAATCCGAAAGCGAATCTTGAACAGTGTCTCTCGACAAACGCTGTTCACCGTATACTGAATCAAAATGAAAATTTGGTTCTAGGTTGCTAGGGGCATATAAACGGGAGTCACAACAGTTCTGCACCAGCGTGGCAATTGCAGATGATAGTTTTCTGCAATATGTCTATAAAAATGAGGTGTAAATACCAACCACTGTATACAAGAAAATGGAGGGGACGCTTAAGCTCTGCCTTGAGGGTCTGGCGCGATAGCGTAATGGGTGAATTCTTATACATGCGCAAGGTAATACTCTATTTTACATTAATAGATCCCTGGGACTCCTTATACCCCTCCTGGCGCAGTGGTGCAGCGGCTAATTGATGCGTCAGTGCCCTGTGACAGCAGGTGCTCCCAGCGGTGGGCCTTGTGCGGCCGGGCAATCAGTAATTTATCTACGGCCGCCGTGGTGGCTCAGTGGTTATGCTGCGCGGCTGCTGACCCGAAACACGAGGGTTTGATCCCGGCCGCGGCAGTCGAATTTCGATGGGGGCAAATTCTAGAGTCCCGTGTACTTTGCGATGTCAGTGCACGTTGAAGAACCCCAGGTGGTCGAAATTTCCGGAGCCCTTCACTACGGCGTCCCTCATAGCCTGAGTCGCTTTGGGAGGTTAAACCCCATAAACTAAACCAAACCAATTTATCCGCTCTCTGCTATGGTGTGCAGTTTCCTCACTATCCGTTGGGCTGGTTGGGATGACGCGGCATGGTCACGTGACCTAGGTGGAACACCTGCCTCCCCAGTTGCTCTCTGGGCACCACCTGCGAGAGCCATTCTCGTGATATCTCACTCACAACGCCGACACCGAACTTTCTGGTGAACGAGGCCTATAACGTTGGCACGTTAGAACTGCATAATCTGAGTTGCAACATTGCTGCCCACTAACGTGGACGACTTTTGTGGCCCAGTTTTTCCCCGCTGGTGTGCAGGGCGGACCGATCTGTCGAAGTGCTCAATAAGCCCAATCCATTGAAGCGACAGCTCAGAGAATCATGGCACATGCAAAACACACACGGAAATGCAACCTGATCTTAAGGCTCCCTTCGATCAGTATATGTACACAGCCTTCGCCACGCCGCAAAGTCCGCGCCCACCTTTGCCGACTAGCGACGACCCATTGCCAGACCCAAGAAATATGTCTCATACCCCTGTCAAACGGGCAATCTCAATGCCCATCAAGTCAATGACAATCTGAACTTCCGAGGGCCATCTAGAGAGATGCGATGCTGCCACAAGGCAAATTTTAATTATCACAGAGTGAGTAGCGCGCATACAATCCGACATGCGCCTCTAGGGGTAGCAACATTGGAAAAGAATAAGAAGTGAAGCTGAGTGAAACGAGCCGAATGAGGCAGTAATTTTAATCGACAGTTTTTTCTGAAAAAGTTATTAAAATAGTTCACAGTTCGACACAATCTAGAGACAGTGATGGCGGGGCGACGATGGGCAGCGATGCGCAGCGATGCGCACATCGTTTCAGAGGCATTTCGCCCGCACAATTCGGTGGGAGTATCATAGTTCTCTGTCTAATTCGCCTCCATAACAAGCGGCATTTTGACGAAAGATGAATTTCAAAAGCCACTGGTATGGTTCGTACCGGCAAGCAGTAACCAGAGACCTTTAGTACAGCATGAAGAAGACGCAGCTTTGAAGACGCAGCTCTCCACTCCCAAGTGTTCAGTCGTCCCGCTGTGCAACAGCCCCGCGCGGATCCACACTTGCGCGAACGTTTCCGCGAGTTGAGCGAGACCTCCACCGACTGCGTTGCAGATGTGATCAACCTATGCTTGCTGGTCAACGTCCGGGTGTCTGAGGCTGACATGACAAAGTATATTTTGAAAGGAATCGAGGATAACGCGTTTCAGATGCGAAGTTTTGAGTCTCTCCCAGGCCTACGACGAGCTGTGCAAGCAGAGGCTCGTCACTCACCAGCATGACACGCCTGGCGATTCGCTTGCCGGCCTGCCCACTGCGCCTGGCCACTCGGCGCTATTGCAACATACTGAAGACTTCGTACGTGAGTACGAGAAGTTGCTCGTCATCTCCCGCTTCTGCCACCCCATTCAGGATCGTCTCCATAAATGGCGCACGACCTTCGCATCGGCATCACCGAACGAGTGGTTGAGGCCCTTCCACCCGTGCTTTCACCCGCACAACCACATCCTACCGCCCCCGTAGATACACCACTGACCTAACCTACGCTGACGCCGTCGCACAGCCGAGGTAACCTAGCTACCACTCTATATATGCTACGCCTCAAGCTCCTGTGCCTCAAGCAGCAACGCCTTTTTTCTGATCGGTTCCAGCCTCTCTAAGAAACTTTTTCTCAAATTCTACGGCCTCGTGGAGCGCACATTTCCAGTTAAGGGCATTATTGAGCCAACCACGCCGTCGGCCGATCTCTGCTGACAAGGCCACTAGACTGTGCATGTTACAACTACTCAAAATGTAGTACAACGATGCGGTTGTGTCGTCGGCAGCATGTCACCAGGATGACTCCTTTTCTGTCCGGTACCATATGAATAGGCCGGAATAGGCGGACGGCGCAAGACTCTGAGAATTACCATGCATTCAATAAAGTATTCAATCAATTAATTAATCGAATCCAATCTGAAAGTGGATTCTCTCGCATTCGCCGCTTTGATATTCTAGAGTGAAAAGCGCTACCTGCAAAGCTCAAGGTCAAAATCTCTTGACAATAACGTTCAAACAGGAGAAGGGTCGGGGGTGTGGCTGTGACGTCAGATTGCGTGCCTCGCTCGCTACCGCGGCGCATCTGCGCTCGCTCCTCACCACTGCATCCTTCGCCTTGAGTAACCTGTTCCACCGTTCACCGAATCACGTGCTCAGAGTGGAGTGGGACAAAAAAAATGGCTCTCTGGCGAAGGCCAAGGGTAGCCGAGCTTTTCGCTCGTCTTACTAGGTTCATCCAGTTTGAACCGCAGCCAACTATATTTAGTGCGAAGCATTTCAGCTACGCACTAAAAAGAATTTGGCTGCTCTTCAATCCAATTGAACTTACCAACGCCAAGCATTTCCGGCCAATTTTTTTAGTGTGATGCACTTCAAGTTAGGTAGGTAGCAACTTTAATGACTCACAAAACAATCAGGTGAGGGGGAAGGAAAAAGAGGAAGCAGGACGACGATGGGTTCTCGGACCGCTCTAGATGGCACGGATCTTTTCTGTATCGGCGACCCCTCGGGCCCAGCCCAGCAGAGCAGCCTCCCATCGCTGATGATGTCCTGACCCTTGCCACGTGAGCCTGGGCTCGTTCGGACAATTCAGAAAGACGCGATTAAAGTCGCCTCTGGTGCTAGGACACAACTGGCGGTGAGGAGAGGTTCCACCGCAGGTTATAATGGAGATTGAAAGAGCTCGTGACTTTGGCAGCTTGAAGTCTGCGCATCACGCCTTTTGTATTGCGCCTTCGTCGAAACGTGGCCGCTGCGGTCGGGTTCAAACCCGTATACTCCGTCTCGGTAGACGAGCGCCTTAGCCACTCAGCCACCGCCCTTTCGTTTTAGAGCGCAGCTCTTAGGCGCCCGTGTCTGTGCTTCGCAGCGTCGGCGTCGCCGTCACCGTTGTCAGTTGTAACCAGCACTGGACACCTTAGTCGCGCTTTAAGCTGCAAAACCAATGGAGCGGGAGCTTGGAAAGCAGTGAGAAGGCGCATAACTGCCCTCTTGGAACAGAGGACACCTCAATCATGCTTTAGGCTACTTGGCGGTAAAATTGGTAAATTGGTTTTTGAGGGAAGGAAATGCGCAGTATCTGTCTCATATATATCAGTGAACACCTGAACCGCGCCTTAGGGGAGGGAGTAGGCGGGAGCGAACGAAGAAAGAGAGAAAGAGGTGCCGTAGTGGCGGTCTCCGGTATAATTTCGACCACCGGGGATCTTTAACGTACGATGAGGTCGCACAGCACACGGACGCCTTTTGCGTTCCCCCTCCATCGAAACGCGCTGAAAACATTTATTAGGCAGGAACAGGAGGTATGTTTGGATCAGCCCTTAAGGGACAAACACTAGGTGGAGGTCCCTAGTATGGGACCCCAGTGGCGGTGGCCGCCGCCCGGGCGCGGCCGACTAAGGCTTGTTGGTCTTGTAAGTCGTGGCAGCCGAGCAGGGTCGCCTCCCAGTCCACCCGGGTTGGGTTGGGGATGGGGGGGAAATGGTGTGGGCCTGCCCCTCGAACTCGAAGCGCGTCCTTCGCGGTCGGATTCGAACCCGGGTACTCCGGCTCAGTATACGAGCGCCTTAACCACGGACCAACCTAGGAGGGTGGCGGTAGTGACAGATGTGCGCTGAATTCGTTGACATTGACAACGTTGTGCCAGAAACGCTGCGCTGAAGACATAGGCGCTAAGCCATAGTGCGCATAACTGGCCCCCTGGGTCAGTGGACACCTTAATCGCGCTTATAGGTACGTGGGGTGATGAGAGAGAGATGTGCGCTGCAGGCATTGACAACGTAGTGCCAGGAACATGGCGCTGAAGCCATAGGCCATTGGCGTTTATTGTGTTCATTGGCATTGACAACGTTTTACACTGCGATCATTTTAAGGAAAGGAGGTCCGCATAACTGGCTCCTGGGTCAGTGAGGTACGGGGGCTGATAAGTGAGAGATGTGGGCTGCATGCGTTAGTGCTGACAACGATGAGCGAACCCTTGCGATCAAACATTAACTGCCACCTGCCAGGGTAACAGGGTGGGTGAGGACTTTAATGTAGATATAAGGACAAACAGGAATTTCTTGCCACTTATGCGGGAGAACATCCCGTTCCTCTCGCTCGTAACGCCTCCCACGACTGTGACAACCTCGCGAAATACTGGCGCAGACCTCGTCTTTGAGAACCAGACATTAGTGAAGCAAGTCAAACATATATCCATCTATTTCTCCGACCACAAAACTTCCTTCATGACAATCAAGAACTGTTAGTGGGGTGTTTGTTGAAGAAGGAATATGTGCGAAAAATAACAAGTGGTCTGTAAATGTACGTACATGTCTTGCTCGAATTCTTTGCCTCAATCTATCGAAAAGCTGAAACTAATTAGCTGCGCTCAAATTTCCCTTCAGGCGGCGACGTAATCGTCAGCAATTTTTTCACTTCTTTATCATAACGGTGCTATTCGGTGTCTACTGGGATAAGTGTGACAGTTACTGCTTTATTTCCTCTTGTTGTTGTTGTGACTGGGAGAAGGATGAAAAGGAAATTGCACGGGCCTGCCTACTGGCTCGAGCCGAGCCACCACCGCTGCCGCGTGCAGATAGAGGAGAATCAAGAGATCAGAAGGAAGAAAAAAAGGAAAGAAAAGACGCGCGTCGCAGCAACAACCGCGTCCGCCGAAGCGGACGCCGCTGAAAAAACAGATAAGCGGCCGAAGCCGCGATCGCTCCGCCACCTCCCCTTCATTTCCTCCAAAAACCAATTTTAATTTTTAAGGCGGAAGCCTTTAATGTCTCATCGTTGTGAGCAGTAGTTGTCGACAGAAAATGTCACACTTTTCAATTGGTGGAAACGGTCGTGACGTCACAGTGCGCGAATTTCAAACGGGGCCAATTGCACTTTGGCTAGTAACCATACAACCAATTGAAGGGATCGTATCGTGATGCTCCAAGTAAGTGGGACTGAGCTTAGTTAATTGCTTAATTACCCTATTAGTCTAATTGGCTTTACTAGTCAGGCCATATAAATAAATAAAAGCGATTAAGAAATTGGTCGAGCTCAGGAATCGAACCCCGGTCTTCGGCGTGACAGACGAGCACGCTATCCACTCCGCCATGCCAGCTCGATGGTTTGGAATGAACAAAGGCGCGTCCAGTGAATACGGTGTCTTCACTCACTCTCATCCTCCTCCATTCCCTTCCGGCGAGGTTTAGGTGTCCACCGACAAATGAAAGACAGATACATTTCCTTTCCTCAAAAACCAATTTACCGACGAGCGAGGCGTAGAACCGAATGGGCGATGGCGTTCTATGCAGACAGGTACTCTACTCTGTCCTGCAATCTTAAAGCATTACGATCCTAACACGGATGGGCGATGCCCACACTGTGGGGAGACCTGTGATATCTTCCACATGGTGTGGGCATGTACTCAATATCCCCACCTCCTCCCTTCCCCTACCCCTTCCAGAGAGGCATGGGAGACTGCCCTTCTCAACTGCTCCTCGCTTGAGTCCCAAAGGGCTCTGGTGAAACGGGCTAGAAACGGGGCATTGTCATGCGGTGTCCCGGACTAGGGACGCCGACCATGTAGCGGGGCCACTCTATGGCTCACAAACTCTATTTCAGTAATTAAAAGTTTTCACCACCACCACTCCTTGGCAGCGTTGCAAGACGCTGTCGCGTTCCACTCTTAGGGGTGAAGCTTAACATCTTAACCACACATCAGTGACCACACTTTAGGTCAAAAAAGTGCCCCCCTGAATTTTGACGGGTGTCCACCGAGATATGTGAGACAGTTACTGCGTAATTTCCTTTCCTCAAATACAATTTTCATTTTCTTCATTACGGCTCCTCTTTATCTATCTTCTTTCACTCCCATCTCCCTTCCTCTACGGTGCGGTTCAGGTGTCCACCGAGATGACAGAGAATTACTGCGCCATTTGCTTTCCTCAAAAAGCGTTGCGTTCAAAGGGCAATGCATCGCGCCGATCGGGTGGTGGCGTTCCGTGGACTCCCTGGCAGCGCTACAACGCGCTGTCGCGTTCCACTCCTAAAGGCGAAGCTTAAGCGTCATTAATTAGCAGTTAATTAGCATTCAGGCATTAATCAGTAATTAACAATTAATTAGTGATTTGCCATCACTTAGTAATTAGTACTCAAATATATGTGACGCCACCAGTGCCACTGAAACAGCGAAGGTGGTGCGGAAAACGCTTCCGCCTCTACCCACTTTAGACAAAGTGCCCCCCGAATTTTTTTGGAAAGCCTCCACTATGACACCTCTTTCTCCGTCTTCTGTCACTCCCACCTTCTTCCCTTCCCTTACGTCGCAGTTCATGTCTCCATCGAGATAAGTGAGTCAGATACTGCGCCATTTCCTTTCCACAAAAACCAATATAATTTTATTTCTATTCTTGTTCACAGCAAAAGCGACTACTATGGGCATTTTGTGAATGTATTTTCTTTTTAGTTCTCTCTCCTGTGCTTCGCCTACGTGGCATTTCTGCTATCTATTGCTCGTGAATTACGTCATACCGGTCACGTGTTTATCACCATCGCCGCGGTTCTCTAGTGTCGTGCTCGTTACCTCGATGCAGCGTTCGTCGCCGGTCGCCCGCCCCGCAAGTATCGCTGACCGCTGCCACGTTGGGCGTTCTACCTTCACCACCTACGCAGAGTGCGGGGTCCCAACTGTGACATGGACACGTCGTCCACCGCCTCACTCCTGATTGCCAGGCGTCCATCCCTGGCAGAGACTGGAGCCAGGCCCAGGCAGGCTGCCGACAACTTCGACTCTGACTTGACCTTTGTGGAGGTAAGCCCCCACTCCTTTTCAACAAACGCTGACAGTTCTACTGGACGCGAAGGTGCCTGCTGCTCTCCTGGTGTATGTTAGCTACAGCCGACGATGTTCGAACGTAGTCGAGCCAGTTCGATTGGGAGTTCCGACAGTGTGCTTTTCCTCCTCACGAACCACAGAAACCAGTTGTGTGAACGACAAGAGCAGCTGTCTTTGTTCAGAAGCAGCAGTTTAACAAAGCGTGCACGCATAGACGTGCATGCTCCTTTTGCATGTAAGCTAGGCCTATTTAGCGCATCATCATTAAGTGTGTAAGACGTGAACAAAGAGGCAAGACGAAAAGTTTTCATAAAATATTCAGAACAACGATGAAGTGGTATGGAGCACAGGTCCAAGCTTGCGCTCGCAGCTTGAGCTGTCCATTCACGTTATCGCAGTTTGACCCCAGATGGGAAGCCACATGACAAAGCGGCTTGTATAGATAACGCTGAAAATGGGTCGTAGATTTTAAGCACACAGCCTCCTGAACAAGACGCCTCAGCCGTCTGCTTTGCACTGTGCTCGAGAAGCGTCCACGGGCAACGCCAATGCGCGTCCTTATTCGGCCGCGGCCGATGGTGGTGCCGGCGTTCCTCCTACATGTGCGGCATGTTTTTTAAATTCTGAGCCACCATTCCCCGGCTTTTAGCTTATTTTCACACAATATGTCACTGATTAACTTGCTCACTACGTACTTAGCTGGGTTCGAAATGGCTGTTGCTGCCACCGCTCAGCTGAGTCGGTGCTCAACGCTAAAACGCGTGTTCGCATTTTTCGATTCTATTTCGGCAATTAATTCTAAGCATTTACTTACACAATCTGACCCACCGCTTCGGTGAAAGATTCGCTCCAATACAGACGTAAGAACTTTATTTTTTTTATTTTTTTGCAGAGAATCACTCCACTGAGCAGGATCATTGGCCCTTAATGAAGGATTGAACCATTTTAAAAGAATGTCCGTGCTCTGAGCGCAGCACTTGATTATTGCATATTTGGATTACGGAGGTTTAGTCCCAAAGCGACTCAGGCTACAAGGGACGCCGTAGTGATGGACTCCGTAAATTTCGACCACCTGGAGTGGCCCTGTAGAATTTCACCTCCATCGAAATTCGACCCCGCGCCAGGGACCTCCCAATTGCAACATCCAACCAACGTCTCCTCGGCCTGGGGATGACGAACACCTTTAGGGAGCTGCGCGAGGCTCATCTCAGCAATCAATACTTGCGGTTAAGCAAAACACGTGCGGGTAGCCGCCTACTGACCCGCCTCCACATCAATTACACAACCCAAGAGGAGAAGCGGATATCCATGCCCGAGGCCTGGCGCTTCGCACTAAAGGTTCGCCCCCTCCCCAATAACATGACAAAAGATGCCCATGATGGCCGCCGCCTCGCACGAGCGGAGGCCATTTCCAAGCAGTATGGTGCTCGACCAGGGGTATTTTACACGGACGCGGCCGGTCCACACCATGGGGGTTGGTACACGGCTGCCGTTGTCCACCAAAACAACCCAGTTCAGGGCCTCACCTTCCGTGCTCCCAACATTACATTCGCGGAGGAAGTTGCTATCGCACTTGCAGCTGCGGATCCAGCGTCCCGAGTCATTATCACCGACTCAAGGGAAGCTTGCCGCAATTTTGAACAGGGCCAAATTCCAGATCGTGCTTCCAAATTTTACACAGATGTGAGTACCGGGATTTCCCAACCCGGCGCACCATCATCTGGGCCCCAGCACATGCGGGGATAGAGGGAAATAAGGTAGCGGACACTACCGCCCGCGCGCTTAACCACCGGGCATCGCCTCTCTCGCCGCCTGATCCGGCTACTGATTTTAATCCGGCTATTACTTTTCGGGAGATCTCTGTCCTGTATCAAAACGCTCACGGCCGATATCCACCCCTCTGTAAAGGCCTCAAGAAGGCAGAGGAGCGTTGGCTACTTCGCCTCTACACCAACACGGTACTGTGCCCGGCAGTGCTCAAACATTTCAATTCGGCCTTTTCGGGCGAGTGTCCACACTGTGGGGAAGTGTTTGCGGACACGAATAACATGGTGTGGGCATGCCCTGCCAATCCTGCTTTCCCACCCCACCCCCACCCCACCCGAGAGGACTGGGAGGCTGCCCTGCTCGGCTGCTCAACTCTCCAGGACCAACGAGCCCTGGTGACAAGAGCCCGGGCCGCCGCGGAGGCCACAGGGGTCCCGGACTAGGGATCCCTCCTAGTGATTGTGAGGGCCGGGCCCTTCAGGCACGGTCCAAGCAATACCTCCGTATATAGTATAAATAAATGTTTTACACCACCAGGGAACGAACCCACTTCGTTTGGGTCAGCAGCCGAGCGCCATAACCACTGCGCCGACGCTGGGACATAAGAATAGCAATTACGATGAACGCAAATCTACAACCAACGTACTGATTAACTCCCCTTCCTTCTCTATGCAGCAACTCCTCATGTCCCAGCGCAGAAGGCGGCTCCAGTACGTCCTGCAGCCTGGCGAGCAGGACCAATGCTGGGATTGCCGAATCAACTTCCAACTTGAGTCCAGGCCCGTAGCCCACGAAGCCTACGAGCAAGATCGCTACTACGTCCCCCTCTTCTTCATCCCCGTATATCGCATGCGCCGGGAACACCCCAAGAGCAAGCCTACATTGCCCCTCCACCTGGGCATGCACACGGGGGAGCAGCTCTGAATGAAGGGCGGCGCAGAGTGAGCCAGCGCAGCCACCAATCACCGCCGTTTCCCCCAGGACCAGTGCGCGGCTTCTGCAAGAAGGTCTTCGCACACAACAGCGACCGGGACGAGCACCCCCGCCTGGAGCACGTCCGTCGGCGTCGATTCAAGCATCCGCGCTGTGCCACTAGCGAATAGGCCAGCGCGTCATAGTGTACTGATTCGATACCACGCCATAATTTGCGTCCCACTGTAAGGGCTGGGGCCGAGAGGTGTGATTGTAATAAAAGTATTGGCTTCTGTGTATATTCAGACCTCCATCCTTAGAGCGATAGCTTGAGACGCATCGGCAAAACGCAGCGTCCGAATCCACACTTTCGAATCCCTACCATTCAAGCTTTGCATGCATGAAAAGACGGCCTGTGTTGCGACAAATTAGGACCCGTTTGCACGAACGCGTTAAGCTGATATGATTGAAGCAGCGCAAGGCCCGAGGCCAAAGAAGAGAGCAGAGGCAAGGAGGAAATGGGCAACACAGCGACAACACATCGGTGCTGTGGTGTTCGTTTCCTTCTTTCCTCTGCTCTCTTCTTTGGCCTTGGGCCTTGCGCTGTTTAGTCATACCATGCATAACCAACTCGAGCAACAGTTCTTGCTTTCAAGCGTTAAGCTGAGCAATGAGAAGACGACTTGCCTTATTTCGTGCTCTTAGCATAAGTGGTTTGCTGAGACGCGTGATAAGACATCAGCTTATCCTTCATCGTATTACAGCAGGCAGCGCATTATTGCGGACGCTGGAGACTAGGCAATAGTAAGGTGAGGGGCCAGCTTAAGCGTCCCGTATTTAAGTCGACTGTCCGGAACCGAACATTATATTCCTATCACGAGGGCACCTTAAAGGCCTTAAAGAATCTGGTCCATGTTCAGAAGCGTGAAGAGTGCATCTACACGGCACGAATTCCGCGCCGTTGCCTTTGGACGAGAAGGCACCCGTCGGAGACCTTTAGAACCCAAACGAGCGGCCTTCGAGAACGCACGATCGCAGTGGCGTGCAACGTCAAAAAAAAAAAATGGCTGAGGCTTAGCTTAGGTTAAGCCTAGTCAGATGCGAAGCATATTGTCGCCGAGTTGCATATCGAGCACGCCGCTTGGCTAGACGTTCTTCACGCTCTTCATCAGTCTCTGTAGCACGCCGCAACTTTTGCTTCTCATTCCAACGAGCAGCCCTGTCTCCAGGAGGCATCTCTATCCCGTGTACGCCTAGCAGAGGCAGGCGCACCCCCTTGTATACCGAAAACGGTAATCACAGACTCTCGCCGGGCCTGTGAACATTATCTTGCAGGCGAAATATCACCTCTTGCCTCTCAAATTCTAAGACGTGCTCTCGCCGATCCAACTCGCACAAAAGTGATCTGGGCTCCTGGCCACCAGGGTCTACGAGGCAATGAGGCCGCTGATGCGGCCGCCCGAACGCTCACACACCGGGCTCCTCATCCTAGCTCTCATGGCTCAGAAGCTCATAAACCACTTCTGCGGTTCCGCGAAATCCTAATTTATTATTGCGACAGCCACCGTCTCTACCCGGCACCCGCCAAGGGGCTGAGTAAGGCGGAGGAGCGAACTCTGCGGCGCCTGCAGACAGGAACCCTTCTCTGTCCTGCAATAGCAAAACACTTCGATCCGAACACAGATGGGCGCTGCCCGCACTGTGGAGAGATCTGCAATATCTTTCACATGGTGTGGGCATGTACTCAAAGTCCTCACCTTCCCCCCTCCCCCATCCCCACCCGAGAGGCATGGGAGACTGCCCTCCTCAACTGCTCCACACTGGAGTCCCAAAGGGCTCTGGTCAAGCGGGCGCGAGACGGGGCCTCGTCGTGCGGTGTCCCGGACTAAGGATACCGACCATGCAGCAGGGTTTTTTTTACCCTCAAGCTCTCTTTGATTAGTTTTTCACCACCACCACCGCCGCTCCAGCATCACGTGTTCACTACAGCGCACCTAGCGGCAGAAGCAGGAAACACATTGGTCGCGAAGCCTCGCGCGACGGCGCGAGCTGGGGCCCCGTTTCTCCTATGTCGTTACGTCACGCATCACGTGGTCCTCCTTGGTCGCGACGCCTCGCGCGACGGCGCGAGCTGGGCCCCCGTTTCTCATCTGCTGTGACGTCACGCACCACGTGGTCATCCTTGGTCACGACGCCTCGCGCGGCGGCGCGAGTTGGGCCCCCGTTTTTCATCTGCTGTGACGTCACGCATCACGTGGTAGGACATGGAGGTCACGAAAGGTCAATGGTAACGACACCGCCGCGCTCGAGGAGCTGGGTTGGGCTATTTTAGCATGCTTCGCATAAAATTGACAGAGGCTTAGCTTGGTTAAGACCGGAATGTTGCGAAAGCAAATTACGAGCAACTTTAGCGACTAAAGTAGTGAAAGGCGAAAGCCTGAGTGCTGCATTGAACGCCGTAATCAGGTTAAAGTGCTATTGAGGTGTCCACTAAACCACAGAGTTGGTAAGACGCCTTTCCTTTCCTCGAAATGAACGCAGTCCCCTCTCACTGCCTGGGATATGCAGCGCTCCATGGCCGCATTTTATCGTTCTTTTTTTACCTCTTCCACACTAATCTTCTCCTGTATTTATCTCCCAAATTCACCTCCATACGCAGAGAGCATGCCAGCGATTTTTAAACGCCGGCTAAATTCTCTGTATTTCATTAAAGAGTCGCTCTCTCTCTCTCTCCATGGCTACCGCTGGGACCGCGCCAACGAACCTACTTGGAAACATCTTCAACGAGCAATTCACACCTTCAACGGAGACACAGCCGAACTGGATGACGCGCTCCGAGACAAATATCTGTACACAGACCAGGATTCGCGTGGTCCGGCGTACTCGTGTGCAGGTTCTGAGAACGCAGAGCTGGATCGAACGTTCCAGCTGCACGACCTCAAAGCGGCCCTGGCCGAAATGAAACACGGGACAGCCCCGGGCAGGGACAAGGTAATTGTGAAACTTCTCGCTAACCTACCCAAACCGGCCTACGAGCGGCTGCTCGAATACTTCAATGCTATCTGGACGGGAGGTACGTCTCTCCCAGTGGATTGGAAGACGGCTCTCGTCACATTCATACCCAAACCAGGCAAACCTCTCAACACCGACAACCTCCGGCCCATATCTCTCACTTCATGTGTGGGGAAGTTGATGGAGACCATGGTCCGTGACAGACTATCCACCTACCTAGAAACGCACAACGTCTTTGCAGACACCATGTACGGGTTCCGCCCACACCGGTCCGCGCAAGATGCGCTGCTGCAACTTCATAGAGAGATTCTTGATCCCGTCGAGCACCCTAGCGATGACAAGGCGGTCCTCGCATTGCACTTGCGGGGTGCTTTCGACAATGTGACGCATGATATCATCATCTCCCACCTGTCCCCAGTGAACTTTGGGTACAACACATTCCAATACATTAAGCAATTCCTCACAGATCGGCAATCATATATCCGACTCCAAGACAGTAAACATGGCCCGTACCAACTTGGTACGCGAGGGACTCCACAGGGAGCAGTCCTCTCGCCTCTTCTGTTCAGTCTGGCCATGATGAAGCTCCCTACCCTGCTGGGTGAGGTCCCGGGTGTGCAGCATGCCCTGTACGCGGACGACATCACCCTCTGGGCAACACACGATTCGGTTGGAGAAATCGAGGCCAACCTGAGCAGGCAGCGGCTATTGTGGACGATTATATACACCGCTGCGCCCTTGTGTGCTCCCCGAGCAAATCGGAATTCGTGCACATACGTTCCAATCCAAGGTGCACAACCAAAATTGCCCTCTCCGTGCTTAGTGGCCCGATACCTGAACACGATGAAATCAGAGTATTGGGATTCTACATTCAAAAGAACCGCAAGATTGACACCACGCTGAAGAAACTCCGCAAGGTGGGGGATCAGGTGGGCCGTGTGGTCCGCCGGGTATCAAACAAACGAGGGGGTTGCGATGCAAAGACGCCCTGCGGCTGGCCAATGCATTCGTAACGAGTCGAATCCTGTATTCGGCACCGTACCTCCACCTGCGCAAATGCGATGAGGACGCTCTCGAAGTGATTCTCCGAAAAATCTATAAGAGAGCTCTCGACCTCCCAATTGCAACATCCAACCAACGTCTCCTCGGCCTGGGGATGACAAACAGCTTTGGGGAGCTGCGCGAGGCTCATGTCAGCAATCAATACTTGCGGTTAAGCAAAACACGTGAGGGTAGCCGCCTACTGACCCGCCTCCACATCAATTACACAACCCAAGAGGAGAAGCCGGTAGCCATGCCCGAGGCCTGACGCTTCGCACTTAAGGTTCGCCGCCTTTTAGCCCAACTTCACATCCAGCACACTCAATTCACAGAGGAGAGATGCCGCCTTCCCGTACACTGGAGACGCGCCCTCCACGTGCGGCCTCTCCCCACCAATACGTCCAAAGAGGATCATAATGGCAGGCGCCTGGCGCGGGCGGAAGCCTTGGACCGCTATTTTCGGAGCAAACCCGGAGTCTTCTACGTGGACGCGTCCGGCCCGGACTCCAGGGTATGGTACACGGACGCGGTCGTCCACGAGGGTAAAACAGTAGACGCCCTTACTTTCAAGGCCCAGTCAGCAATTCACGCAGAAGAGGTTGCCATCGCTTTGGCAGCCTCTGACACCTCCTCCAAATACATAATCACCGACTCACGAGGGGCTTGACGAAACGTCACGCAAGGGTGGGTTACTCCAGAAGAATGGCCTGAGGGGCGTGTTGGTGCATGATGAAATGAACGGCGGCGCAACAAGAAGAACACAACAAGAGTGGGGACAACACATGCGCACACTACCAACTGTTTTATTGCATGGAAAGGAGGCATATTTAAACATACAGCACAGGCATGACACTAATCGCACTATCGCTCAGAACCCAACACGTGGAAAATAAACAGCAACATCAGGATAAAAGAAAAAAGAAAAAAACCCTTAACCTCTGCAGAAAAAAAAATTTGGATAACAGAACTTTGAGCAGGCCATCTCGTAGCAAAAGCAGAGTCAAACAATCGTAGCAAAGGCAGAGTCAAACAAGAGAAGCAAAAGCAGTCAAAAAAATAAAAAATACAATCGTAGCAAAGGCAGAGTCAAACGTATTAAGCAAAAGCAGTCAGAACCCGAGAAACAACAAAACGGAAAGCAAAAAACAGTAACAAAGTTAATAACCCGCCTAAAAAAAAACAACAGACGACCGCTAGAAATGCAGGGCTGAAAAGATGCACAGCACATGGCGTTACAAAAAACTGTCAAGAAAGGACACTTCATTTCTACGGAGGGATACTGAGCAGTCGCTAACACAAGTGCTTCCCTTCTTATGGATCATAAAGGCCTCAAGAATTTCGCGTGCCACCTGATCACGACTCCTGCCGAGAATCCTTATTCCGTTAAGCACTGGGTTACTCCCCTAGCTTATCGCATTTACCAAAATTGTAGCCGAGACTCGGATCCCGCGCACCGATCTATCGTTTGGGCTCCAGGTCACCAAGGCGTCCACGGAAATGAGGCAGCTGACGCCGCCGCCCGCGCGCTCTCTCTCCGGGCATTTCCCACGCGACCCGACGCCGACCAGGACTTGGATTTCAATCGATTTA